>NC_044040.1:102321944-102443289 GCF_901765095.1 Microcaecilia unicolor | reverse complement strand
TCGCAACGGCGAGGGTACAACAGAAATTGACCTACGAAGAACAACTAACTGAGAGTGCAGCCTGACCAGAATAAATTCGGGTCCTGGAGGGTGGAGTTGGATTTACACCCCAAACAGATTCTGCAGCACCGACTGCCCGAACCGACTGTCGCGTCGGGTATCCTGCTGGAGGCAGTAATGTGATGTGATTGTGTGGACAGATGACCACGTCGCAGCCTTGCAAATCTCTTCAATAGTGGCTGACTTCAAGTGGGCCACTGACGCTGCCATGGCTCTGACACTATGAGCCGTGACATGACCCTCAGAGCCAGCCCAGCCTGGGCGTAAGTGAAGGAAATGCAATCTGCTAGCCAATTGGAGATGGTGCGTTTCCCGACAGCGACCCCTAGCCTGTTAGGGTCGAAAGAAACAAACAATTGGGCGGACTGTCTGTGGGGCTGTGTCCGCTCCAAGTAGAAGGCCAATGCTCTCTTGCAGTCCAATGTGTGCAACTGACGTTCAGCAGGGCGGGTATGCGGCCTGGGGAAGAATGTTGGCAAGACAATTGACTGGTTAAGATGGAACTCCGACACCACCTTGGGCAGGAACTTTGGGTGGGTGCGGAGCACTACTCTGTTGTGATGAAATTTGGTATACGGAGCATGAGCTACCAGGGCTTGAAGCTCACTGACCCTACGAGCTGAAGTAACTGCCACCAAGAAAATGACCTTCCAGGTCAAGTACTTCAGATGGCAGGAATTCAGTGGCTCAAAAGGAGGTTTCATCAGCTGGGTGAGGACGACGTTGAGATCCCATGACACTGCAGGAGGCTTGATAGGGGGCTTTGACAAAAGCAAGCCTCTCATGAATCGAACGACTAAAGGCTCTCCAGAGATGGCTTTACCTTCCACACGATAATGGTAAGCACTAATCGCACTAAGGTGATTCCTTACTGAGTTGGTCTTGAGGCCAGACTCTGATAAGTGCAGAAGGTATTCAAGCAGGTTCTGTGCAGGGCAAGAACGAGGTTCTAGGGCCTTGCTCTCACACCAAACGACAAACCTCCTCCACTTGAAAAAGTAACTCTTTTTAGTGGAATCCTTCCTAGAGGCAAGCAAGACCCGGGAGACACCCTCAGACAGACCCAACGCAGCGAAGTCTACGCCCTCAACATCCAGGCCGTGAGAGCCAGGGATTGAAGGTTGGGGTGCAGCAATGCTCCGTCGTTCTGCGAAATGAGAGTCGGAAAACACTCCAATCTCCACGGTTCTTCTGAGGACAACTCCAGAAGAAGAGGGAACCAGATCTGACGGGGCCAAAAGGGCGCTATCAGAATCATGGTGCCGCGGTCTTGCTTGAGCTTCAGTAAGGTCTTCCCCACCAAAGGTATGGGAGGATAAGCATACAGGAGGCCGGTCCCCCAATGAAGGAGAAAGGCATCTGACGCTAGCCTGCCGTGTGTCTGAAGTCTGGAACAGAACAGAGGCAGCTTGTGGTTGGTCTGAGAGGCGAAAAGATCCACCGAGGGGGTGCCCCACTCTCGGAAGATCTTGCGTACCACTCTGGAATGGAGCGACCACTCGTGCGGTTGCATGACTCTGCTCAGTCTGTCGGCCAGACTGTTGTTTACGCCTGCCAGGTACGTGGCTTGGAGGAGCATGCCGAACCGGCACGCCCAATGCCACATCCCGACGGCTTCCTGACACAGGGGGCGAGATCCGGTGCCCCCCTGCTTGTTGACATAATACATTGCAACCTGATTGTCTGTCCGAATTTGGATAATTTGGTAGGACAGCCGATCTCTGAAAGCCTTCAGTGCGTTCCAGATCGCTCGGAGCTCCAGGAGGTTGATCTGCAGATCCTTTTCCTGGAGGGACCACAGACCCTGGGTGTGAAGCCCATCGACATGAGCTCCCCACCCCAGGCGAGATGCATCCGTCGTCAGCACTTTCGTGGGCTGCGGAATTTGGAATGGACGTCCCAGGGTCAAATTGGTCCGAATGGTCCACCAGAGCAGTGAAGTGCGGCAACTGGTGGAGAGGCGGATGACATCTTCTAGATCCCCGGTGGCTTGAAACCACTGGGAAGCTAGGGTCCATTGAGCAGATCTCATGTGAAGACGAGCCATGGGAGTCACATGAACTGTGGAGGCCATATGACCCAGAAGTCTCAACATCTGCCGAGCTGTGACCTGCTGCGACGCTCTGGTCTGCGAAGCCAGGGCCAGGAGATTGGTGGCCCTCGCTTCGGGAAGGTAGGCCTGAGCCGTCTGGGCATTCAGCAGAGCTCCTATGAATTCCAGAGACTGTGTTGGCTGGAGATGGGACTTTGGGTAATTTATCACAAACCCCAGCAGCTCCAGAAGTCGAGTAGTGCACTGCATAGACCGGAGGGCTCCCGCCTCCGAGGTGTTCTTGACCAGCCAATCGTCGAGATATGGGAACACGTGCACTCCCAGCTTGCGTAGATACGCCTCTACCACCACGAGGCACTTGGTAAACACTCGTGGAGCAGAGGCGAGCCCAAAGGGCAGCACACAATACTGAAAGTGCCGTGCGCCCAGGCGGAATCTGAGATACTGTCTGTGAGCCGGCAGTATCGGTATGTGAGTATATGCGTCCTTTAAATCCAGGGAACATAGCCAGTCGTTTTTCTGAATCATTGGCAGAAGGGTGCCCAAGGAAAGCACCCTGAACTTTTCTTTGACCAGGAATTTGTTCAGGCCTCTCAGGTCTAGGATGGGACGCATCCCCCCTGTTTTCTTTTCCACAAGGAAGTACCTGGAATAGAATCCCTGCCCTTCCTGCCCGGGTGGTACGGGCTCGACCGCATTGGCGCTGAGAAGGGCGGAGAGTTCCTCTGCAAGTACCTGCTTGTGATGGGAGCTGAAAGATTGAGCTCCCGGAGGACAATTTGGAGGCAGGGAGGCCAAATTCAGGGCGTATCCGCACCGCACTATTTGGAGAACCCACTGGTCGGAGGTTATGAGAGGCCACCTTTGGTGAAAAAAACTTAACCTCCCCCCGACCGGCAGATCGTCCGGTACGGACACTTTGAGGGCGGCTATGTTCCCGAGGATCCAGTCAAAAGCCCGTCCCCGGCTTTTGCTGTGGAGGCGCAGGGGGCTGCTTAGGCGCACGCTGTTGACGAGAACGAGCGCGCTGGGGCTGTCCCTGTGCCTGGCGAGGCCTGCGGGCCGGCTGGTTGTACCTACGCTTTGCAAAAGAATAGAGCGCAGCCTGCCGGGCCCGGGAAAAACGTCCACCTGCTGAGGTGGATGCTGAAGGCGCCCGGTGGGAGAGCTTGTCGAGGGCGGTTTCCCGCTGATGCAGTTGGTCCACCAGCTGCTCGACCTTCTCACCAAAAATGTTATCCCCCCGGCAAGGGACGTCGGCCAGTCTCTGCTGGGTGCGGTTGTCCAGGTCAGAGGCACGCAGCCATGAGAGCCTGCGCATCACTATACCTTGGGCCGCAGCACGAGATGCCACGTCACAGGTGTCATAGATACCCCTGGACAGGAACTTTCTGCACGCCTTCAGCTGCCTGACCACCTCCTGATAAGGCCTGGACTGCTCCGGCGGGAGCTTATCGACCAGGTCCGCCAGTTGTTGCACATTAGTCCGCATGTGGATGCTCATATAGAGCAGGTATGACTGGATGCGGGTCACGAGCATGGAGGATTGGTAGGCCTTCCTCCCAAACGAGTCCAGAGTGCGAGACTCCCGCCCCGGGGGCGCCAAGGCGGTATCCCTCGAACTCCGTGCCCTCTTGAGAGCAGAATCCACGACCGCCGAGTCATGGGGCAGTTGGGGCCGCATTAACTCTGGGTCAGAGTGGATCCTGTACTGGGACTCTGCTTTCTTGGGAATGGTGGGGTTAGTTAACGGTCGCACCCAGTTCCGAAGCAGTGTCTCCTTGAGGACATTGTGCAGCGGCACCGTGGAGGACTCTCTAGGTGGTGATGGATAGTCGAGGACCTCGAGCATCTCGGCCCTCGGCTCTTCCACAGAGACCACGGGAAAGGGAATGCTAATAGACATATCCCGCACAAAGGAGGCAAAGGAGAGACTCTCAGGAGGTGAGAGCTTCCTCTCCGGTGAAGGCGTGGGTCCGAGGGAAGGCCCGTAGACTCCTCTGAGGAGAAATATCTAGGGTCCTCCTCTTCCCCCCACGAGGCCTCATCCTCGGTATCGGACATAAGCTCATGTAGCTGAGTCCTGAACCGGGCCCCGCTCGACGTCGAGGCACCGAGGTCTCGGTGTCGTCGAGCGGTGGACTCCCGCGTCGGCGGGGACGGAGCTCCCTCCATCGACGTCGACGGGGACTCCACCTGCGTGGCGGTCGAGACCGGCGCCGCAAGCGGCGGCGGTGTCGACAGCCCCGGCGCCGGGCTAGAGCTCGCCGGCGCCACAGACATCGGCGCCGAGGGCGCAAGCACCCCCGGCGCCGGCACAGCCTGGCGCATCAGCCCTTCCAGGATCCCTGGAAGGATGGCTCTGAGGCACTCGTCCAGGCCCGCTGCCGGGAAAGGCGGTGGGGCCGGTAGGGGTGTCGGTGCCAGAAGCTGATGGGGGCCAGGAGACGGCACCGAGGTGCCGGAACCCTGACGCGTCGGTACCTCCACAGCCGACGGGGACCTCTCCTCTCGGCGATGACGCTTCGGCGTCGCCTCCTCTCCGATGTCCGGATGCACCGAGGGCGACCGGTGACGACGCTTCTTGTCCTTCTTTCGATGCGCGTCACCGGCGCCGGGAGGTATGGAGGAGGAGGAGGACGATCCCCCTCGGTCTCGAGGAGCCGGGTCAGACAGGGTTCGGTCCCGTGGACCACGGGCTGAGGGAGTGACCGGGGCCGACTGCCCACGCGGCCGCTCACCTCCACCCTCGCCGGCGGACTGGCGGGCCGACGGGACCTGTTCTCCTGGGGTCGATGCCATCGGTGCCGATGTCTCGGGCATCGATACCGGTACCGAAGGGCCGGGCGTCGATACCGATGCCGTCGAGGTCGACGTCGAGGGGCCGGCGCAAGTTCCAAAAAGACGGTCCCGCAGAACTTGCCTCGCAACTTGAGTCCGTTTCCGGAGACCGAGACACAGGGAACACGACTTGATATTGTGCTCCGGCCCGAGGCACTGGAGGCACCAAGCGTGGGTGTCGGTCTGCGAGATCGGCCGGCCGCAGCGACCACACTTTTTAAATCCACTCGGGACCTTCGAGGACATCGACGGAAAAATCGCGTCGGCGAAGTCAAAGTCGTCAATGGTGGCGAAAATCACACCTCGAAAAAAGAAACCGACCGTGCGGCCACTAGGCCGCAACGCGGCGTCCCCGCTGGAAACGAGGGAAAAAGGGAGCGCGTGCTCCACACGCTCAGGTTTTTTTTTTTTTTTTTTGAAAAAGAAAAAGGAAACCGGCGGTAACGAAACTAAATAGAAAAAACAACGATCCGCGTAAACGCGATCGACTTTCCGGCGGCTGAAAGCAGAGAGAGCGGCAAAGCACGACTCTCTCTAGACGCGGAAAAAAAGGAACTGGCGGGAGCGGTCGCGCACGGGCGGGAAGACGGCCGCGCATGCGCGGTGGGCGTGCCCTGCGTGCCGACCGTCCCGCGAAGCCTTTTCCGGTTGGTGGGGGCTGCCGCGGACGTCACCCAGTCGTGAGAACAAGCAGTCTGCTTGTCCTCGGAGAAACTATGTACCAAATTTCATCAAAATCTGAGATGGTGAGGTGGGGACGACCTTTAAAATTGGTCCACTTGACACGGAATGATTCTAAGACAAGTTTGTTTGGGCTGCATATGGCAATTCAACTGCATTTTACACAAGGGCACAAATCAACTACATAGATTGGTTGGGCAAATCTCGTTTATCTGTAGTCATTCATACAGCCAAAGGTACTATGGTGTCAAGATTAGATTGAAAATTCTGTTAATAGAGGGAAGGTTACATTGAAAATTCTAAAATATGAAAGCAATAAAATACATCATATGATTCACTAAGGGGTCCTTTTACTAAAGCGTGGTAAGCTTTTCCCCCTTCACCTAGCCATCCCCCTTTTCCATTGAACTCCATACTCACTACACTTATGTTCATACACAACCACACTTTTACAGATTAACTATTCGAATTGATAGAACCCCCTTCCCCCTGGTCCCCAATTGTAGTATCTCAGCAAACCACCTCAGCAAATAGTGGGCCACCACCAGTTCAATACCACAGTGCAAATTTTTATAAAGACTCTCATTGCTGATCTACAGCATCAAGATTACTTTAGAGGTTTTTATATTTCAGTTCTGTGGAGAACTTTTCGTCAATGGAATCCAAACTTAACCTCCTTGATGGAACCACCACAAGGGTCTGACCCCATCTCCACTGCTTCCTGTGGATAGGTTATAAAGGGTGCAGAGTCTCAGTTACAATAAGAAAGTTTGTCAGTCCTCTCTGTCCTTTCATACTTTTGATTTCCCAGGGTGGGTGTTGATCTTCTATTAGACACCCTACTCAACACAGTTTCACACAAGGCACCAGGGTGACGATTTCATTTACCAAATTCTTTAATAACTTTTTGATCTCTTTAGGGGTAGTAAAAAAACTTCCATCAGCCCTGTATCGTTAACACCAGCTTTGAGTGGAACCACATTCCCATTTCTTTTAAACTGGTAAAGCTCCTTTCCTTAATAGTCTCAATACTCAAGTATGGAAATATCCGCATACCTGCACCATACTGAGACACCTTAGTTTGATCTGCTCTATTCAGTGCCATTTCCATCTCCTGATATCTAAGGAGTTCCACCACATTTGCCCTAGGAGTCAGTGACATATACACACAAACCAGGACTTGTAGCCACCAACTCAAAGAGAGTGCTTGAAACAGTTCACACCAGTATAATATAATAGACATTTTTATGTATGTAGAGTACCCTCAGATATTTACCACTATTACTGCAGTCAATAATGCTGCTATACAAGGTGGCATAGCACTTCTTTCATCGGGTAACTCTAACAAATTTTTTGAGAGGAGCAACATATGCTCATTTTTTCATGCTTCCAAATCACCTCAGTGCTATAAAATCGCTTATCACTTTTAAAAATGTATATACTAGGTGAAAACTGAGCATCTGGTTTAGAGCTCTTCCTATTTCAAAAGGAGGAGAAGCTCCAGAATCAGGGAAACAAGTTTCCAAAAAGTCCTATGAAAGAAACACGGGAGTGGCCCTTTCGACCTTCAGGAATGCCCAGTATTCTCAAGTTAGATATCTACTCCTGTTTTCCTTATCTTCAATTTTTTTCCAAAAGATGTTCTAGTTGTTGCTGCATTCCTCTTCCATTCCTCATCCAATCCTCCAAGACTGGATTCCACAGTGTCTATACAGGCGGAAATTCCTTTGAATCTTTCCTCCAATCTAGATACTACTAAGTCAACCATCTCCATTTTCATACCACAATCTCTTGTAGTACTACCTCCTACATGCAGTCACCTGGATTACCAGGGCCCTTACCACGTGGCCCTGCCACAGCAGAGGGTGGAATTGCTGCCCCCAGACTACTTGATGAATGCCCTCACTGCCCAGCTTTAGAAGTATACATGTCCTTAACATATACTGCTCCATTTGACACAAATATATTAGGCATTGTTCTCACCATGAGAGCAGATGCAAGTATCTCATGGTTCCCAGGTAGGATTGCAGCTTCCAGTCACCAGGCCCCATCACTGGTAAGAAATATCCACAACTAGAAAGAGGAAGGGGGACCTCCACTGTCCACCGCTGTGCCGATTCTCCAGGAGAGCCCCCAAATTGTACCTCACCATCCAGTGTGGACAATAAACTTCCACTGCATACCTTCAAGCCCTTGGGTTATGATGAGCCTGCAACCATTCTCACTACCACTGCCAGCACAAGTAACCGTCTCATTTTACACACTTCAGTTTACCACCAGCATCGGACTGGTGACAAAAATATATGTACTGGGGCTCCAAATAAGCAGCAGCACACACCAATGGTAGCTAGCTGTTGTGACTGGAGAAATGTGAGCCCTTGTGTCCCAACTGAGCACGGCTAAGATGGAGTGACACCGCACTCGGTCAGGCAGCCAGACAACACCTAGCTTCACCTGGGGAGTGACCGCCGTTCCCTGGGAGTTGAGCCCCCAGGTTCGGGCAGCCAACAGGACTTCTGGAATCGGCGGGGTTCCACGACCACTGACCAGACATGCAGGCAAACAGACACAGTCCAAAGCCAGGTATAACCATAGGGCAAAGAGTAGTCAAAAACAGTCCAAAGTCAAGGCAGGCAGCAAACAAGCAAGGTCTGGGAAACAAGCCGAGGTCTGGAACACTGGAACTGAAGGCAAGGAGCACCGGCGTGGACCTCAAACACAATTGAGGCCGAAGCAACGAAGGACTGGAGGCAGGGCTTTAAATAGTGTAGGAATCAGTCTCAAACATGTGCAGCTGATCGAAGATGGCTGCCCCCATCAGCAGAGCAGCACAACGCCCAAATATGGGCTTCCTTCCTGTTCTCGTATACAAGATGGCTGCCCATTCCTGAGCTACCTAAGATGGCTGCCGTCCTTGCTCCAAGCCGGATAACGGCTGCCGGACTAGGAAACCGAAACATGGCTGATTCCCCTGAGTCAACCAAGATGGCCGTGGTCTTGATCCAAGCTAGATGACGGCTGCTAGACTTAGGAAACAGAAACTGAAACAGATCTTCCTAAACCTGATCCTCAGCCCTTTCTGAGAAACCCGTGGCCTGAGCCAGTCTGGAGGAGCGCCGAACAGGTGAGGAACATGACACTAGGAGAGCCACTACTAGGAAAAAAAAAAGCTGTGAGCTGCATCTTGTGTCAAAATGGCCCCGAGGTTCACCAAAGGGTATTTCCTTTACCAGCAGACCCCATTATATGGTCTCTGGGCAAAGGATGATGGTATCTGAGGGGCAACTGGGGTTATGGAGCTCGTCAAACTGTGGTAATCTTGGCAGTAGCTCCACTGATGTCAACAGCCAAGATTTAATTCTAAAAAATAAAAGGGTCAGCATCTGAACTGCAAATAAATGAGGGAGTAGTACAGTATAAGTGTTTAAGTATTTCTGTACATGAAAGTGATGGTATCTGATTATCTAAAGGTGGCCAAACAATCAGAAAAAGTGAGGGCAAAAGCCAGAAAAATACTTGGGTGTGCAGGGAGAGGAAATGGCCAGTAGGAATAGCAATGTGCTAGTCTCCAATGAGACCTCATTTAGAGAACTAAGTACAATTCTAGAGACTGCATCTTGAAAAAGATATAAACAGGATGGAATCCGTCCAGAGGGTGGCTACTTAATGGTCAGTATACTTTGGAAAAAAGGCAGGAGAGGGGAACTATGATAGAGACATTTATATACTTCCACTGCCTAACTGCACTGGAAGCGAGTTTCTTTCAATTGACATAAAACACTGGAACAAGGAAGATAGGGTGAAAGTGAAAGGGAATAAACTCAGGAGTAATCTAAGGAAATACTCCTTTAAGGAAAGGAAGGTAGATGCATGGAACGGCCTCTCTGTGGAAGTGGTGGAGATGAAGACTATCTGAATTTAAGAAAACATAGGACAAGCACATAGGATGGACTAAGGGAGACTAGGACTGTAGATGGTGTGGATGGGCAGACAATGAAGATACTTACCTGTAGCAGGTATTCTCAGAGGACAGCAGGCTGGACATCACCATGCATGGGTCGTCGTCTGCGACGGCCCAGGAGCTCCAGAATTTAACAAAAAAGTTCTAGAAGCAGCGCAATGGGCGCGGGGACCACGCATCGCACATGCGCGAGTGACTTCCCGCCCGTGACGCCCGCGCGCTTCCCTCAGTTATATAACAAGCAAAAACTAGAACAGAACAGCTCCTAAGGGAAGGAGGGAGGGTTGTGGTGATGTCCAGCCTGCTGTCCTCTGAGAATACCTGCTACAGGTAAGTATCTTCATTTTCTCCGAGGACAAGCAGGCTGGACATCACCACGCATGGGGTACCCTTAGCACCCAGGCTCACTCAAAACAATGAACAGTGGTCAATTGGGCCTCGCAACGGCGAGGACATAACTGAGATTGACCTGAAAACAAACACAACTATGTGAGAGTGCAGCCTGGAACAGAACAAAAATGGGCCTAGGAGGGTGGAGTTGGATTCTAAACCCCAAACAGATTCTGTAACACCGACTGCCCAAACCGACTGTCGCGTCGGGTATCCTGCTGAAGGCAGTAGTGAGATGTGAATGTGTGGACTGATGACCACGTCACAGCCTTGCAAATCTCTTCAATGGAAGCTGACTTTAAGTGAACCACTGACGCAGCCATAGCTCGAACATTATGAGCCGTGACATGGCCCTCCAATGTCAGCCCGGCTTGGGCATAAGTGAAGGAAATGCAATCTGCTAACCAATTGGATATTGTGCGTTTTCCGATGGCAACCCCCATCCTGTTGGGATCAAACTAAACAAACAATTGGGCGGACTGTCTGTAGGGCTTCGTCCGCTCCACGTAAAAGGCCAATGCTCTCTTTCAGTCCAAGGCATGCAACTTGTCCTCACCAGGGCGGGTACGAGGTCGGGGAAAAAATGTTGTCAAGACAATTAACTGGTTAAGATGGAACTTCGACACCACCTTCGGCAGGAACTTAGGACGAGTGTGGAGAACTACCCTGTTATGATGAAATTTAATGTAGGGAGCATGAACCACTAGGGCTTGGAGCTCACTGACCCTACGAGCTGAAGTAACAGCCACCAAGAAAATGACCTTCCAGGTCAAGTACTTCAGATGGCAGAAAGTCAGTGGCTCAAAAGGAGGCTTCATCAGCTAGGTGAGAATGACGTTGAGATCTCATGACACTGGTGGAGGTTTGACAGGGGGCTTTGACAAAAGTAAACCTCTCATAAACCGAACAACTAAAGGCTGTCCAGAGATCGGCTGGCCTTCTACACAGTGATGATAAGCACTGATTGCACTCAGGTGAACTCTTACTGAGCTAGTCTTAAGACCAGACTCTGACAAGTGTAGAAGGTATTCAAGCAGGGTCCGTGTAGGACATGAGAAAGGGTCTAGGGCCTTGCTGTCACACCAGACGGCAAACCTCCTCCATTTAAAACCATAACTCCTTTTCGCCGAATCTTTCCTGGAAGCAAGACTCGGGAGACATCCTCTGAGAGGCCTAAAGAGGCAACTTCTAAGCTCTCAACATCCAGGCTGTGAGAGGCAGAGACTGGAGGTTGGGATGTAGATGCGACCTGTGATTCTGAGTGATGAGGGTCGGAAAACAGTCCAATCTTCACGGTTCTTCTGATGACAAGTCCAGAAGAAGAGGGAACCATATCTGCCGGGGCCAGTAAGGTGCTATCAGAATCATGGTTCCATGGTCTTGTTTCAGCAGAGTTTTCCCTTCTAAAGGAATGGGAGGATACGCGTACATGAGACCCTTCCCCAATGAAGGAGAAAGGCATCAGACGCCAGTCTGTCGTGGGCCTGAAGCCTGGAACAGAATTGCTGGACTTTGTGATTGTACCGAGTGGCAAAAAGATCCACCGAGGAGGTGCCCCACGCTCGGAAGATCTTGTAAACAACGTCCATGTTCAAAGACCACTCGTGAGGTTGCATTATATCCTGCTCAACCTGTCGGCCAGACTGTTGTTTACGCCTGCCAGGTATGTGGCTTGGAGAAGCATGCCGTGCTGGCGAGCCCAAAGCCACATCCTGACGGCTTCCTGACACAGAGGGCAAGATAATGTGCCCCCCCTGCTTGTTGGTGTAATACATGGCAACCTGATTGTCTGTCTGAATTAGGATAATTTGATTGGACAGTGCATTCCAGATCGCTCGTAATTCCAAGAGGTTGATCTGAAGATGCGTTTCCTGGAAGGACCAAATTCCTTGAGTGTGAAGCCCATCGACATGAGCCCCCCACCCCAGAAGGGATGCATCCATTGTCAGCACCTTTTGTGGCTGAGGAATTTGGAATGCGCGTCCCAAGACCAGATTGGAGTAAATGGTCCACCAGAAAAGGGAATTGCAAAATTCGGTGGAAAGATGAATGACATCCTCTAGATCCCCCGTAGCCTGACACCACTGGGAAGCAAGGGTCCATTGAGCTGATCTCATGTGTAGTCGTGCCATGGAAGTCACATGAACTGTGGAGGCCATATGGCCGAGAAGCCTCAACATCTGCCGAGCTGTGATCTGTTGCGACGCTCTAGTCAAGGACACCAGAGATAGAAGGTTGTCAGCTCTCGCCTGGGGTAGATAGGCTCGAGACGTCTGTGTGTTCAACAGAGCTCCTATAAACTCCAATTTCTGAACGGGAACCAAATGGGACTTGGGATAATTGATGACAAACCCTAGAAGTTCCAGCAGTTGGATAGTGAACCGCATGGATTGCAGAGCTCCTGCCTTCGAGGTTTTCTTCACCAGCCAATCGTCGAGGTAAGGGAACACATGCACTCCCAGTCTGCGTAGCGATGCTGCGACAACTGCCAAGCATTTTGTGAATACTCTGGGCGCAGATGCAAGACCAAAGGGCAGCACGCAGTACTGAAAATGCTGAGTTCCCAAGCGAAATCTGAGGTACTGCCTGTGAGCTGGAAGCACCGAGATGTGAGTGTAGGCATCCTTCAAGTCTAGAGAAGAGCATAGCCAGTCGTTTTCCTGAATCATGGGGAGAAGGGTGCCTAGGGAAAGCATCCTGAACTTTTCTCGGACCAGGAATTTGTTCAGTCCCCTCAGGTCTGATGGGACGCATCCCCCCTGTTTTCTTTTCCACAAGGAAGTACCTGGAATAGAATCCCAGCCCTTCTTGCCCGGGTGGAACGGGCTCGACCGCATTGCCGCTGAGAAGGGCGGAGAGTTCCTCTGCAAGTACCTGCTTTTGGTGGGACCTGAAGGATTGAGCTACCGGTGGACAATTTGGAGGTGTTGATTCAGATTGACAGCGTATCCGGACCGGACTATTTGAAGAACCCACCTGTTGGAGGTTATCAGAGGCCACCTTTGGTGAAAAATATAAGCCTCCCTCCGACAGGAAGATCGTCCGGCACTGATACCTTGATGTCGGCTATGCTTCTCTGGAGCCAGTAAAAAGCCTGTCCCCTGCTTTTGCTGGGGAACCGCAGGGGCCTGAAGTGCACGCCGCTGACGAGAGCGGGGTTGCTGGGGCCTAGCCTGAACAGGCTGTCTGGAAGTAGGCGTGTACCTACGCCTGCCAAAGGAATAGGGAGCACTCCGCCTCCCTTCAAAAAAACCTCCTAGAGGAGGAGGCAGTAGCCGAAGGTGTCCGACAGGTGAGAGAATCCATAGCATCATGATGCTTTTTGAGGGAATCAACCATGTCCTCAACCTACTCTCCAAAAAGATTGTCCCCCCCGGCAAGGAACATCCGCCATACGGTGCTGGGTCTTCTGATCCTGGTCCGAGACACGCAGCCAGGAGAGTCTGCGCATCACGATACCTTCAGCAGCCGCCCGGGATGCAGCGTCAAAGAATCAAAAAGCTCCCCTGGCCAGGAATTTGCAACATGCCTTCTGCTGCCTGACCACCTGGTGAAAAGGTTCAGCAAGCTCAGGAGGAAGAGCTTCAACCAAACTGGACAGTTGCTTTATCGAGTTCTGTAAGCGGATGCTGGTGTACAGCTGGTATGTTTGAATCTTGGCGGCGAGCATTCCGGCCTGATACGTACGCCTCCCAAAAAAAATCCAAGGTTCTAGACTCTCTTGGATCTTCTGAGGGCAGAGTCCACCACCATGGAATCGTGAGGCAGTTGGGCCTTCACCATCACAGGCTCACCATGGACTCTGTACTGGGACTCGGACTTCTTGTTGACAACTGAATTAGATAGAGGGAAAGACCAATTCCGCAACATCACTTCCCTGAGTGTATTGTGCAGGGGGGCCGTTGCAACCTCTTTTGGTGGAGAAGAATAATCTAGGACCTCGAACATCTCGGCCCTGGGCTCATCCACAGCCTCCATGGGAAAAGGAATATCCCTAGACATTTCCCTCACAAGAGAAGGAGAGACACAGGTGGAGATTGTCTAACCTCAATAGGTGGAGTGGGATCAGATGGAAGTCCCTGAGAATCTTCCTCCGAAAAACATCTGGGGTCTTCCTCTTCACTCCATGAGTGCTCCTGTTCGGAATCGGACAATAGCTCACGAAGAGCAGCCCGAACCAGATCCTGCCTCGACCTGGAGGAACGATGTCCTAGTGAAGGGCATCAAGAAGTGGAGCCCTGCCTGGACTCCGGCGAAGCTGCCTCCACCAATGTCGCGGGAGATTCCACCCGGGTGGCAGTCGGCTCAGGCACCGCAAGTGGTACCGAGGGCGGAGACCTCCACACAGGAGATGGGCCAGGCGCCGTCTCAGCAATAGGCACCGCAGACGCAAGCACCTGCGGTACCGAGGCAGAAGGACAGATCATCCCTTCCAAAAGACCTGGAAGCATGGCCCGGAGACACTCACCAAGGGCTGCCATTGGAACAAGCTGGGGGACCGGTGCAGGAGTCGATGCCAAAATCAGATGAGGTTCGAGAGCCGGTACTTGGCTGCCAGACGGCCGACACGTCAGCACCTCCTGAATGGAGGGGGAGCGGTCCTCCTGGTGCCGGTGCTTCTCGGGTGCCGACTCCCTCGGCTCCCCGGAGCTCCCGGTACCGTGACGGGAGGGAGATCGATGGCGACGCTTCTTAGCCTTCGCTCGAAGCCCGTCATCGACACTCCTTGGTTGCGATGAAGAGGACGTGGAACCCTCACGCCTCTTCGAGGCCGGGTCCGACTCAGATCGGTCCCGGTGGGCCTGCATAGCAGTAGGCCTCGAGACGGGTGGAGACCCACTCAATGCCTCGCTGCTCCCAGCGGTAACAGGTGTCTCGGCAGCCATTACCTGGACTCTCGATGCCGCTTCCCTCGACGCCGATGTCAATGTCGTCGACCTCGGTACCAATGTCGATGCCGACGTCGAAGGTCCGGACCAATCAGGAAAAAGCTTCTCACGCTGAGCCTCTCGAGACACCTGGGTCCGCTTTTTCATCAATTTACAAAGCTTACACGAAGCAGGTAGATGGCCGGGACCGAGGCACTGGAGACACCAAGCGTGAGGATCGGTCGACGAGCTGGTCCGGTTGCAGCGGGAACAGCGTTTGAAGCCGCTGGGAGTCCTCGATGACATGGGAGGAAAAATAGCGGACGAAAAATCAAACGGCTCGATGGTGCCGAAGAGAAGGCACAAAAAGGGAAGGAACTCGACCGGGCGGCCACTGAAGGGAGAAATGAAACTTGAAGGAAAAAAAAACTAGGAAAACTAAGGTGGTTGTTTTTGTTTTTTTTAACGAAGAAGAAAATAAAATAAAATAAGAAAAAGAAAACAGGATCGCGTAAACGCGACGCTAAAACGTCTCCTGGGCCAAACAACGCGAGGAGCGGCAAAAAGGAAACTGAGGGAAGCGTACAGGCGGGAAGTCACTCGTGCATGCGCAATGCGTGGTCCCCGCGACCGTCACGCTGCTTCTCGAACTTTTTTTGTTAAATTCCGGAGCTCCTGGGCCGTCGCAGACGACAACCCATGCGTGGTGATGTCCAGCCTGCTTGTCCTCGAAGAATGGATAGGCCATATGGTCTTTATCTGCTGTCATTTTCTATGTTATGAAAGCATTCTAATTGGCACTAGCATACCGTTATCGCCCAAAGATGTGTATATATATCCTCTACTAAACCAATAAAAAAGGATCCCTGAGACTTATGAAATATGTGGAGAGAGATGTTTCAGTAACAATAACTAAACGGCAACTTCCAGTTGCTTATATGCTGAAATACTATATGTAGAGCTATAACAATTCCTAAACAGTGCTACATCAATTAATAAACAACACTGTGATATAAATAAATATATGGAGTGGAGGAGTGGCCTAGTGGTTACAGCACCAGTCCTGAAATCCAGAGGTGGCCATTTCAAATCCCACTGCTGCTCCTTGTGATCTTGGGCAAGTCACTTCACCCTCCATTGCCTCAGGTACAAACTTAGACTGTGAGCCTTCCTGGGACAGAGAAATATCCAGTGTACCTGATGTAACTCACCTTGAACTACTACTGAAAATCCAAATAAATAATAATATTTAATATGTTCTCTAGTCCCGATGTCCTAAATCAAGTAAGACGATACCCACTTCAAATGTAGTGCTAGTGCTTCAATCAATCAAAAAACAAACGAACAGTAAATTTAAGGCCCGATGCACAAAGGCAGCCATAAAAAACAGCTGCCTTGGTAAAATTTTGTGACTCGCAAACAGTAAGCAATGCATAAAGGGGACTGTATACACACGAGCTGCACAGATCTCCCTTTGTGCATCACTTGCTGTTTGCATTTGACAGCTCTGATGCACAGGAACCCCAAACACACCTCCCACCAGCACCATCACTGCGTCTCCTGACAGTTTTCTTGCTGAATCTCCCCCCCCCCCCCCCCCCCCCACAAAGACACCTCACAGACTTCTGACCCACCCCGACACACCTGTCTCTCGAACCCCAAACCCAACCAGATTATTTTTTTAAAATTTCCCTGATGGTCCAGGGAACCGGACCCCTTCCCTCCGGGTGTGCACACCCACCCTTCCCCAACACCCCTACCTGTACCTTTACAAGGTGTGGGCAGGAGTAACTGCTCCTCCTTCCTGCCTCGGGCAACACCCAGGCCCTGCCCAGTGCATTCTAGGATGCACTGATGGGGCAAAATGCCATATAAGGACTTTTTTTCCTTACATGTTTGGCCCCGCCCAGTGCATCCAGATTGCACTGTCAGAGCCTGGGTGCCACCATTTTGTTCTGGGCAGGCCCAAGGAAGGAGGGAAGAGTTTTTGCTCCTGCCCTCCTGCTTCTACCTTGTAAAGGTACAGGAGTGAGCGAGGGCATGGGAGGTGAGATCTGGTCCACTCGACCACCAGGGAAACTTAAGGGGGTGGGGCTCGTCCAGGTAGATGCTGTGAGGGGGAGGGGGTGCCAGGAGGTGAGAGGTAGAAAGCTGCCTACATGTGCTTCCCTCCTCTCTAACACTTCCAAAGCAGCCATAAAATTTGCTTGTTAAATTACGGCTTCTCTAGATCTGTGTATCCCCCAGATTGCTCATTAGAATACTAACGAGTTCACTGTAATACACAGAAAACCCCTTTGTGCATTGCTAGCTATATATCGCTTGCTTTAGACTGGCTAGAACCAGTCTAAAGCAAATGCTAACAGCACAGTAAGCTTTGTGTATCTGGCCCTTAGTGAACTTAGCTAAATATTGTTCAAGCTGCTCGTCACTTATAACCAGCCATACAGGTCCGCTGAAGTGTCCCATTTTGTATTCTGCATCAAGGACTTTACTGGGCTCAGAAAGGTAGCTGGAGTTTCCAAGTTGCACCATCAAAAATCGATCACAAGACATAACATACTGTTGGCACTGAAGAAACAATAGGTCCCTATTCAATACCTGGATCCTGCAGATTGGTGATACTGACAGGTTTCTTCAACTCATAGCCCAAAAGGTATAAGGCCAGGTTGGGTGGATTCAGCTCCAGTGAAGTGATGAGGAGGTTCAGGATGTGAAATCTCGTTTCATGTCGAATATAAGCCAGCTTCTTCTCAGATTCTAAATCTAGACAAGATAAACGTACTATTAAAATACAAACATTAGCATTATGGATTTATCAACCTCCCTCTTTTAGTGTTCCCAAACCAAAGGCTTAAATTTTTACAAAGGAAGTATGTATTACAGGTAGAAAAAGTTTTACGAAATTCTGTGCCAGTATATGTTGCAAAAAGGTAAACACATCAACTTTTACTTGGTCTGCATAAGGGTATTTCCCAGACATTGGGGGAGAGGGCATGTACACTTTGTACAGAGCATGTATTAATTTGTGCAAGATGATGTGTGTGCTAATGAGGCTTGCTCTGGATCCCTATTTTGTAAAGGCACATATAGCGCCTACACTGCGTTTATGAATTAAGATTCAAAATACATCTTTTTTGACACTCTCCACAGGCTTGATTTGACAAAGTGTATTTACCTACAACCAAAATAAGACCTAGGGCAACATGCACTAAACATAACGAACAAGTTAATGACCCTTTTTTATGTTTCAACTTTTTTATTGTATTATCGTAATAACAGACCATTATACAACACCAAAATGAGTATATATACATCGCAGTCAACTAAATATATCAACAACATTTTTGTAATAATTTTCCCCCCCCCCCCCCATGTTCCCCTTTCTCCCCTCCCTCCCTTCCCCATTCTTCCCCTCCAACAAGCTGATATATTATTGTGATATTATTGACAAAAGAAAAAGAGTAACATCATTTACATAATAAAGTATAATAGTATCAACCTCCAATGTCTTAAAGTTAATGACCCTTTAACGAACAGTTTTCCTACCCTGGCATGCATTAAAGCCCAATTTCCGACGATGGTAGCAGTAAACGAAAACGGAATGCAGATGAGCAAATTGTGTAGAAACCCTATTGAAATGAGATGAACTAAAGTTTTCCACTTGCCCTAACGCAGGAAAACTACCAGAAAGCTAACGAGAGGTCTGTACCTCTCGTTGCGGCTGCCCGGCTAAAACTTTAATGTAAAAACAAAAAAAAAATTGTGAAGGGGGCAAAAACACTCGCCAGGAGCGTACTTTATTGATGCCCGAGTTCACCGCTGCTCCCCGCTCCCCCTGCATTAATCCAAATGTAAAAAAAAAGGATTGGGAGGGGACAAAGGCGCTTGTCAGGACCATTCTTTATGGATGGCCTTGCCCCCCCCACCCCGCCCGAGGTCGCCGCTGCTCCCCGCTTCCCCCTGCATCAAAAAAATCAAAATTTTAAGCTGCCCCGGCCCCTCTCCTTTCCTCTCTTTCTCTCCAGCTCCGCCTTCCGCCATCCTCCGCCCCCGTGCCCCACCCCCAGCCGCACCCCCTGAGATAGTCGACACAGCTCCCCCCTCCACCGGACCCCCCTCCGTCTTACCAGCCCGCGCGTCTATCACCTCTGTGTGAAGGCGCTACACGGGCAAGAACAGCTGATCGCCTCTTCCCTGAGTCTTCGGACGTCCCTCCTTTCCTCCTGGGTCTGCCCTCGTCTGACGTAGGTTACTTACGTCAGACAAGGGTGGAGCCCAGGAGGAAAGGAGGGACGTCCGAAGACTCAGTGAAGAGGCGATCAGCTTTTGTTCTTGCCCATGTAGCGCCTTCACACAGAGGTGAGAGGAGCTGCGCGGGCCCAGTAAGACGGAGGGGAGTGGTGGCGATGACCTCAGGGGGGGGAGGCAAGGGTGGGGCACGGGGGCGGAGGATGGCGGGAGGCAGAGCTGGGGAGAAAGATAGGAAAGGAGGGGGTGGGGCAGCTTAAAGTTTTGATTTTTTGATGAAGGGGGAAGCGGGGAGCAGCGGCGACCTCGATTTTTGTGAAGCGGGGAGCAGCGGCGACTTAGGGCAAGGACGTCCATAAATGACGTGTTTTTTTTTAAATTCTTACGCACATTAGCCATGCCAATAACGTGTGCTTTCTGTGCGCGTTTCCTATTCCGCTACAGGGGATTGCACCAGATTAGCGAAACTTTCATGCATCCGACTTTTGAATACCGCACCAAACATTTCTGAGGTGTGTTTTTAGTGCATTCTTCGTAGATTCTTTTACGTTTGGTTGATGCATCTTGCCCTCAGTGCTAGTAGCGCTATAGAAATGGTAAGTAGTAGTAGTAGTGCATGCACTAATCTTCCACATCACTGTCACAGCTTCCTCCTACCCAAACAATGCCACCACATGTTCACACCCCAAACCATGTTCACTCTACCATCTCCTACTACCAGTGTTGCACCTCAACAATGACCCAATTGCCACTGCTCCTGCCTCCCAATTCACATGTAATATTGTGGCCCTCTCACTCCCTCTTTTCTTCCAATTCTTATTGCGCCAAAGAGATTAATGTGTTCCCTATCTCAGGTTTCTCAGTATCAAACCCTCATAGATCTGCAGATTTTGAATTGATGTCACAAAAACCTAAAAATTATTCTATTCTATACTAAGTCTTATATTCCACGTTTATCCTAAATAATTCAGTAGATGACAGTAAAAAGTAACTTCTCAATGAAGGGAACTAAAAAATAATTTTGCTAGGAAATCATTTAAAATATAGCAATTCATCCTTAAGATAGAGCATTTTTTAGTTATTCTAGTATACAAGAAAGATGGTAATTATCTAGATTAAAGAGGGAATTACAAGTTTCATCAGAATTATTTATATTCAGTGTTTAATCCTGGAAAACAAAAATGTGTTTAAAGCCCTTCTAAAATGCAAATAGGATGATAATTGTCTAATTTGAGAGGTATCATTCTAGATTTTCGTATCCTGGTAGACAAAAGTTTGCCTTCAATAGATTTTAGGTGAATATTCTTCATGGAAGGGAAATCCAAATCAAATATCTGCCTCTGTATTGAATTTAATCAATTAATAGGGAATAGAAACAAACACCCGGCTTTCTCACCATAGAAACATTTAAAACCAAACATGCGATTTTAAAATAAACACGTGAGTTTACCAAAAGCCAATGAAGTCTATTTATAATCAGCATCGTTCTTTTAAACACATTTAAAAATGAATTTTGCAGCAATACTTTGCAACAGCTATAATCTCCTCTAATTTTAATGAGATTGAATTATATAGAATTCCAATAATCTAATTGTGCTAATAAAATAGTTTGAGCAATAATTCTAAAGCTTTGCATTCCCAACGAGGACCAAATAGATCACAAATGACTTACTACTACTACTACTATAAATAGTTAAAAAAAACTTTTCTAGACAGTCCATTTATCTGGCATTCAAATCTAATACTCTCTAAAACTTTGGATTTATTTTCTATTTTTTTCTAGCTCACTGGTAACTAATTTAAATTCTTTACAGTGTACTTCAGGGAAATTCACAAACCAGACTAGCTTGTTTCGTTTGCTTATTAAGTTAATGTATGTTTGAGTTTGCTTAATAGTTTTCTCAAATGGGTCTTGTTCTGAGCATAATCACCCGCATAGGTTAAAATGAAGACACTTACCTGTAGCAGGAATTCTCCAAGGCCAGCAGACTCCATATTCTTACGTTTGGGTCGTCATCCGCGACGGCCCAGGAGAACGGAACTTTTCTTTAGAAAAAACTAGAAGTTTGTAGAGTGCTCGCCCGTGCAGGCCCGAGCGCACCGCGCATGCGCGAGCCGCTTCCCGCACACGACGCGAGCGTCATTGAACTAGTTATATAGAAAAAGAAGAAGATAAAAGCAGACGACTCCAATGGGGAGGTGGGAGGATTGTAAGAATATGGAGCCTGCTGTCCTCGAAGAATACCTGCTACAGGTAAGTATCTTCATTTTCTCCAAGGACAAACAGGCTCCATATTCTTATGTGTTGGGTATGCCTAGCACAAAGGTACACTCAAAACAACGAACATTGGTCAATTGGACCTCGCAACTGCGAGGACATAACTGAGATTGACCTGAAAACAAACACAACTAAGTGAGAGTGCAGCCTGGCACAGAACATAAATGCGCCTAGGAGGGTGGAGTTGGATTCTAAACCCCGAACAGATTCTGCAGCACCGACTGCCCAAACCGACTATCGCATTGGGTATCCTGCTGAAGTTAGCAGTGAGATGTGAATGTGTGGACTGATGACCATGTTGCAGCCTTGCAAATCTTTTCAATGGAGGCTGACTTCAAGTGAGCCACTGACGGAGCCATGGCTCTAACATTGTGAGACATGACATGGCCCTACAAAGTCAGCCCAGCTTGGGCATAAGTGAAGGAAATGCAATCTGCTAGCCAATTTGAGATGGTGCGTTTTCCGATGTCAACTCCCATCCTGTTGGGATCAAAACAAACAGCTGGGCGGACTGTCGATAGGGTTTTGTCCGCTACACATAAAAGGCCAATGCTCTCTTACAGTCCAAAGTGTGCAACCTGTCCTCACCACGGCGGGTATGAGGCCGGGGAAAGAATGTTGGCAAGACAATTGACTGGTTAAGATGGAACTCCGACACCACCTTTGGCAAGAACTTAGGGTGAGTGCAGAGGACTACTCTGTTATGATGAAATTTGGTATAATGAGCATGAGCTACTAAGGCCTGAAGCTCACTGACTCTAAGAGCAGAAGTGTCTGCCACCAAGAAAATGGCCTTCCAGGTCAAGTACTTCAGATGGCAAGAATTCAGTGGCTCAAAAGGAGGTTTCATCAACTGGGTGAGAACGACATTCAGATCCAATGACACTGGTGGAGGTTTGATAGGGGGCTTTGACAAAAGCAAACCTCTCATGAAGCGAACAACTAAAGGCTGTCCCGAGATAGGCTTACCCTCTACACGATAATGGAAAGCACTAATTGCAATAATGTGAACTCTTACAGAGTTGGTTTTAAGACCAGACTCGGACAAGTGCAGAAGGTATTCAAGCAGGGTCTGTCTAGGACAAGAATGAGGATCTAGGGCCTGGCTGTCACACCAGACAGCAAATCTCTTCCATTTAAAAGCACAACATCTCTTCGTGGAATCTTTCCTGGAAGCAAGCAAGACTGGGGAGACACCCTCAGAAAGACTCAAGGAGGCGAACTCTACACTCTGAACATCCACGTCGTGAGAGCCAGGGACCAGAGGTTGGGATGCAGAAGCCCCCCCTCGTTCTGAGTGATGAGGATTGGAAAACACTCCAATCTCCACGGTTCTTCGGAGGATAACTCCAGAAGAAGAGGGAACCAGATCTGATGCGGCCAGAAAGAAGCAATCAGAATCCTGGACCCATGATCCTGCTTGAGTTTCAGCAAAGTCTTCCCTACTAAGGGTATGGGAGGATACACATACCAGGAGGACCTCCCCCCAATGAAGGAGAAAGGCATCAGACGCTAGTCTGCCGTGGGACTGAAGTCTGGAACAGAACTGAGGAACCTTGTGATTGACCTGAGTGGCAAAACGATCTACCAAGGGGGTGCCCCACACTTGAAAGATCTTGCTTACTACTCTCGAATTGAGAGACCACTCGTGAGGTTGAATTATCCTGCTCAACCTATCGGCCACACTGTTGTTTACGCCTGCCAGATACTTGGCTTGGAGAAACATGCCATGCTGGCGAGCCCAAAGCCACAACCTGACGGCTTCCTGATACAGGGGGCGAGATCCGGTGCCCCCCTGCTTGTTGATGTAGTACATAGCAACCTGATTGTCTGTCTGAATTTGAATAATTTGATGAGACAGTCAATCTCTGAAAGCATTTAACGTGTTCCAGACTGCTCGCAACTCCAGGAGATTGATCTGAAAACCTGTTTCCTGGAAGGACCAACTCCCTTGAGTGTGAAGCCCATCGACATGAGCTCCCCACCCCCGGAGGGACGCATCCATCGTCAGCACTTTTTGTGGCTGAAGAATTTGAAAGGGAAGTCCCAGGGTCAAATTGGAACCAATTGTCCACCAATGCAGAGAGGTGAGAAAACTCGTGGACAGTTGGATCACGTCCTCTAGATTTCCCGCAGCTTGAAACCACTGAGAAGCTACGGTCCATTGAGCTGATCGTATGTGAAGGTGGGCCATGGGAGTCACATAAACTGTGGAGGCCATTTGGTCGAGCAATCTCAACATCTCTCGAGCTGTGATCTGCTGTGACGCTCGCACCCAGGAAACAAGGGACAGAAGATCGTCTGTCCTCGCCTTGGAAAGGTAGACATGAGCAGTCTGGGAGTCCAGCAGAGCTCCTATGAATTCTAGTCTTTGAACTGGAAGAAGGTGAGACTTTGGATAATTTATCACAAACCCTAGTAGCTCCAGGAGTCGAAAAGTCACCTGCATGGACTGTAGAGCTCCTGCTAACGAGGTGTTCTTTACCAGCCAATCGTCGAGATAAGGGAACACATGCACTCCTAGTCTGCATAAAGACGCCACCACCACCGCCAGGCATTTCGTGAACACCCTGGGCGCAGAAGCGAGGCCAAAGGGAAGCACACAGTACTGAAAGTGCCGCGCTCCCAGGCGGAATCGAAGATACTGTCTGTGAGCTGACAGTATCGGGATGTGAGTATAGATGTCCTTTAAGTCAGAAGTACATAAGTAATGCCACACTGGGAAAAGACCAAGGGTCCATCGAGCCCAGCATCCTGTCCACGACAGCGGCCAATCCAGGCCAAGGGCACCTGGCAAGCTTCCCAAACGTACAAACATTCTATACATGTTAATCCCGGAATTGTGGATTTTTCCCAAGTCCATTTAGTAGTGGTTTATGAACTTGTCCTTTAGGAAACCGTCCAACCCCCTTTTAAACTCTGCCAAGCTAACCACCTTCACCAAGTTCTCCAGAGTTTAATTACACGTTGGGTGAAGAAAAATTGATTTGTTTTAAATTTACTACACTGTAGTTTAATCGCATGCCCCCTAGTCCTAGTATTTTTGGAAAGCGTGAACAGACGCTTCACATCCACCTGTTCCACTCCACTCATTATTTTATATACCTCTATCATGTGTCCCCTCAGCCGTCTCTTCTCCAAGCTGAAAAGCCCTAGCCTCCTTAGTCTTTCTTCATAGGGAAGTCGTCCCATCCCCGCTATCATTTTAGTCGCCCTTCGCTCCACCTTTTCCAATTCCACTATATTTTTCTTGAGATGCGGCGACCAAAATTGAACACAATACTCAAGATGCGGTCGCACCATGGAGCGATATAACGGCATTATAACATCCTCACACCTGTTTTCCATAGCTTTCCTAATACCCAACATTCTATTCGCTTTCCGAGCCGCAGCAGCACACTGCGCAGAAGGTTTCAGTGTATTATCGACGATACCCAGATTCTTTTCTTGGTTCGTAACTCCTAACGTGGAACCTTGCATGACGTAGCTATAAGTCAGGTTCCTTTTTCCCACATGCATCACCTTGCACTTGCTCACATTAAACGTCATCTGCCATTTAGCCGCCCAGTGTCCCAGTCTCGTAAGGTCCTTCTGTAATTGTTCACAATCCTGTCGCGAGTTAACGACTTTGAATAACTTTGTGTCATCAGCAAATTTAATTACCTCGCTAATTACTCCCATCACTAAATCATTTATAAATATATTAAAAGGCAGTGGTCCTAGCATAGACCCCTGATGAACCCCACTAACTACCCTTCTCCATTGTGAATACTGCCCATTTAACCCCACTCTCTGTTTCCTATCCTTCAACCAGTTTTTAATCCACAATAGGACTTTTCCTCCTATCCCATGACCCTCCAATTTCCTCTGTAACCTTTCATGAGGTACCTTGTCAAACGCCTTTTGAAAATCCAGATACACGATATCAACCGGCTCCCCTTTGTCCACATGTTTGTTTACTCCTTCAAAGAATTGAAGTAAATTGGTCAGGCAAGATTTCCCCACACAAAAGCCGTGTTGATTCGGTGTCAGTAATCCATGTCCTCAGATGTGCTCTGTAATTTTGTTTTAATAATAGCCACTACCATTTTCCCCGGCACCGACGTCAGACTCACCAGTCTATAATTTCTCGGATCTCCAGAGAGCATAGCCAATCATTTTTCTGAATCATGGGAAGAAGGGTGCCCAGGGAAAGCATCCTGAACTTTTCTCGGATCAGATATTTGTTCATGGCCCTTAGGTCTAGGATGGGACGCATCCCCCGTTTTCTTTTCCACAAGAAAGTACCTGGAATAGAATCCCAGTCCTTCTTGCCGGGGTGGCACGGGCTCGATCGCATTGGCGCTGAGAAGGGCGGAGAGTTCCTCTGCAAGTACCTGCTTGTGTTGGAAGCTGAAAGACTGAGCTCCCGGAGGGTAATTTGGAGGTTTTCAGGTCAAATTGAGTGCGTATCCTAGCCGGACTATTTGAAGAACCCACTGGTCGGAGGTTACAAGAGGCCACCTTTGGTGAAAAAACTTTAACTTCCCTCCGACCGGCAGATCGTCCAGCACAGACACTTTTATCTCGGCTATGCTCGCCTGGAGCCAGTCAAAAGCCCGTCCCTTGCTTTTGCTGGGGAGCCACAGGGGCCTGTGGAGTCGCACGCTGTTGACGGGAGCGAGTGCACTGGGGCTTAGCCTGAGTAGGCTGGCGGGAAGGAGGATTGTACCTGTGCTTATTGTAAGCGTAGGGAGCATTATTCCAACCCCAGTAAAAACGTCTACCTGAAGAGGTAGATGCTGAAGGCGTCCAGTGGGAGAGCTTGTCGAATGCGGTGTCCCGCTGGTGGAACTGCTCTACCACCTGTTCGACGCGCTCACCAAAAATGTTATCCACCCGGCAAGGAGCATCCGATATCTGCTGCTGGACTCTATTCTCCAGGTCAGAGGCACGCAGCCATGAGAGTCTACGCATCACTATACCTTGGGCAGCGGCCCTGGACGCTACATCACAAGAATCGTAGGCACCCCTGGACAGGAATTTCCTACACGCCTTCAGCTGCCTGACCACCTCCTGAAAAGGTTTGGCCTACTCCGCCGGGAGCTTGTCGACCAAGTCTGCCAGCTGCTGCACATTGTTCCGCAAATGGATGCTCATGTAGAGCTGGTAGGACTGAATCTTGGACAAGAGTATAGCAGAATGGTAGGCCTTCCTCCCAAAAGAGTCCAGAGTCTTAGACTCACGCCACGGATGCACCGAAGCATAATCTCTACTACTCTTGGCTTTCTTGAGAGCCAAATCCACAACTCCAGAGTCATGAGGCAACTGGGTCCTTATCAACTCCGGGTCCCCATGGATCCGATACTGGGACTCAACCTTCTTGGGAATGTGGGGGTTACTTTTTATTTATTTAACATTTTACAAGCATCAACATCTTGTATAAGGAAAAACAGAGATAGAAATTAAAAAAAAAAAAAAAAAAAAAAAGAATGAAAATATTTTCCCACTCACAAAGATTATAAATCAAAATTTTGCTACTCTTCCTTAGACCACAGTAGTGTGGGGGTTAGTTATTTAATTAGAGAGATCTTAAAAAGAAAATTACAAATAAAAGAAAATGGCCTGACTCATTTAATCTACCCAATTATATTTTCCATGTTAACCGTTATTATCTTAAGCTGGATTCACATTGGAAAGCTTTTTCTGTTCTATAAAACATTTAAGCTGTTGTGGTTAAAAAAAAACATATTTAACATTCGAATATTTAACTAAACATTTACATGGGTAAAACAACAAGAAAGTGGCTCCGAGTGCTCGGGTTTCCTCTCTCATAGATAGAAATAGTTTCCTTCTGTCTTGAGTGGATTTTGTAACATCAGGATATATCCAAAGTCTTGACCCACAGAAGGTGGAATTCTTGAAGTATAGTTTAAACAATGAATTCCTATCTTGTTCAAAAACAAAAGATATTAATAATGTTTATCGTTGGGATATGACAGAGAAAGTTTGCTCAAGAAATGTTGATATGTCCTGTAAATTATGTCCACCTTCAGCTTGAGATCCTTCGTTCAATTCCCCCTGACTTTTTCTAAAAGAGGAAATATAAAAAATCTTGTTTAGAGGAGGTATAAGAGAGGGGGAATATTGTAGTACCTCAATTAAATACTTTCGAAATAGTTCCATTGGACCAATACCTTCTATAACAGGAAAATTCAGGATCTTTAAATTCAATAGTTTGTTATAATTTTCAATTTGTTCAATTTTCCTCATCATAATTGTTTTATCTTTAATTAAAGTCGTGTTTACAGTCTTCAACGTCGTTATCTCAGCCTGAATCGTCTCAAAGTTTTCCGAACAGTCAGTTTTGATATTTTCTACTATTTCAGTTAAAGAGTTAACTTTACTCACAAGAAGTTTAGTCTCCCAAGCAGTGTTCGTCACTTTTATTGTCAGACCTTGGATAGCCTTCCAAATCGAGTCCAGCGTTACCTCCTGTGGAGTAAAAAGCTCCAATGCTGTTTCCTCTGCTCATTCTGGGGAGGCGCCGCCATTTTCAGAGCTGTCTCTATCGCCTTCCGAAGAGATCGAGTCTAACATCCCCCCTCTCGAGCGGGCAGGACATGGAGGGGTGTTAACGTCCGGCGGTGAAAGAGATGTTTCCATGGCCAAAATGGAAGTCCCTGCCTCGACTTCTCTCGACGCAGCCTGCAACACGCCGGTCACTCGGGGGCAGCTCGTGGTGAAACGGTCCAAAGTTGTCAGGAGGGGCGTAGAGGTTAAGAGCACCGGCGGTGTACTCTTCACCACGCCTTTCCTCTTAGTATGAGGCATTGAGATTTTCGTTTCAAAAAGAAAAGAGGTTCACATCCAGAACACTTAGAGCGCTCAACCTAGGGAATGAGTCGCCATCTTGGACACGCCCCTGGATGTGGGGGTTACTTAATGATTTCGCCCAGTTCGCCATCAATGTCTGTTTCAGGACATTATGAAGGGGAACAGTGGATGACTCCTTAGGTGGTGAAGGATAGTCCAGGACCTCGAACATCTCAGCCCTGGGCTCATCCTCAGTAACCACTGGGAAGGGAATGGCCGTAGACATTTCCCGGACAAAGGATGAGAAAGACAGACTCTCAGGGGGAGAGAGCTTTCTCTCTAGCGAAGGGGTAGGATAAGAGGGAAAACCACAAGACTACTCGTCAGAGAAATACCTGGTGTCCTCCTCCGCCTCCCACGAGGTCTCACCGTCGGTATCGGACACAAGTTCACGAACTTCAGTCCAAAGCCGAGCCCGTCTCGACGCCGAGGAACCCGGTCCTCGATGGCGGTGCAGAGAGGAAGACTCCCGCGCTGGCGGCAACGAAGCTCCCTCCAGCGAAGTCGGCGGGCAGTCCTCCTGGGTGGCAGCAGACGCCGATGCCGCAAGCGGTACCGGCGTTGCAGTCCGCACCACGGGCGGAGAGTCAACTGCCGCATCTCTCGACGGCACCGCAAGTGCAGGTACCGGCAGTACCGGAGCAGGTCGCAGCAGCCCTTCCAGAATTTCTGGAAGTATGGCTCTGAGGCGCTCGTCCAGAGTGGCTGTCGAGCAAGGCAGTGGGGCCGGTACCGGCGACGAGCTGAGAACCTGCCTGGGGTGTGGAGGCGGTACCGGGCTGTCGGGAGCAGAGCGCATCGACACCTCTTGTATGGAGGGCGAGCAGTCCTCCCAGTGCCGACGCTTCACGGGTACCGAATCCTTTGGTGACCCGTAGCTCTCGGTACCATGGCGGGAAGGTGACCGATGGCGGTGCTTCTTCGCCTTTGCTCGAAGCACACCAGAGGTACCTGCCGGTACCAACGAGGATGATGTGGAATCCAAACATCGCCTCAGGGCCGGGTCCGAAGGAGGTCGGTCCCGGGGGGCCACCGCAGGATCCCTCGAGGCAGGTGGAGACCCACTCGATGGCTCACTGCTACCAGCGTGGGATCTCTGGACAGCCATCACCTGTGCTCCAGACGTCGATGCTCCTTCCGACGCCGACATCGATACCGGCGATGACCTCGGTACCGCTGGCTCCTTCGGCGTCAAAACACCGGACTAGGCTCCGAACAAGATGTTCCACTGAGCCAAGATCGCCGCCTGAGTCCTCTTTTTGAGCTGGAGGCACAAAGTACAGGCATCCGGGCAATGACCAGCCCCGAGACACTGAAGACACGAAACGTGTCTATCAGTTAGCGAGATCGTCCAGTGGCACTGCGTGCACTTCTTGAAGCCATTGGCAGGCTTCAATGACATGGGCGGAAAAATCGCGCAGGCAAGGTCAAACGCAATGATGCCAAAAAAAGAGGCACGAAAAAGGGGAAAAGACCGGTACGCAAAAAAAAGAAAATTTATGGAGGAAAACTACTATGAAGTAGCGGAAACTTCTTTTTTTTTTTTTTTTTAAGAGAACACACGAGAGTGAAGACAACAGCCGAAAAGGCGCAAAATCACGGTGAAGAACGCGGCGGGGCCTCTCTGGGGCAGAGAACAAGCGATACACGTCCGTTCTGAACTGCGGAAAAAGAGAGACTGGCGAGCACGCTCGTGTTCGGGCAGGAAGACAGTCGCGCATACGCGATGCACATGGATCACGCGAGAGCTAGCAAACTTCTGTTGCTAGGAAGATCTTCCAATCCTGGGGCTGTCGTGAACGTCACCCAATCGTGAGAACAAGCAGCCTGCTTGTCCTCGGAGAAATATGTGAACACTCAGCACTTACCAAGATCTATTATTTAAGTTTGGAGTTTGCCCATTTAAATACGGAGTCCGTTGATTCCGGTTTTGGATTTTGAACTTTGAAACACTTATTACCTGCTCTTTGACACTATCAAGTGGTTTCCATCTTTATGATAGTGATTCATGGTCACCACTTTGGGACTTTGGCTGTAATGACTGTATGTTAAAAACTTTTTACAAGTCTGTCAAAGTTAAGCGGGGTCATCTGTTTTGTACTTTTAGTACAAGCTTGTTCAATTAATTACATAGAGCTGGATTATTTGATTGAGGTGTATGCGTTTGGAGTGCTTGTGGCTGTGTTAGTGTGACAGGCTTGTGGAAGTGAGTTCCGTAGAAAACTGTATGTTTGTTGAGAATACATGTACATGTATTTGCAACAATTAAAGTAATGTTATTTAGCTATTGGAGTACTTTTGTGATACATGTATGTAGAGATAGTACTCAGATATTAAGCTATATTCCCCTGAGTTTACAGAATTAAATTTTAACTGCCAGACACTCGACCACTCTTCTAACTTTTGGAGATCCTTTCTCAATGTTTCTACTCCCTCCAGGGTATCCACACTATTGGCTATCTTTGTCTCATCCGAAAAAAAGCAAACCTTTCAGTCCAATCCATCAGCAATATCTCTCACAAATATATTAAACAGAATAGGCCCAAGAACGGTCCACTAAGGAACTCCACTGCTCACCATCCTTTCCTCCAAACGGATTCAGTTTACCACCTGTCGGTCAACCAGTTTCCTATCGAGTTCACCACTTTTGGTCCAAAGTTCAACCCTTTCAGCTTATTCACGAGTCATCTGTGGGGACCATATCAAAGGCTTTGCTGAAATCCAAGTAGATTACATGTGGCAGCATTTATCTTTAATAAACCCATGTTGCCTCGGGTCCTGTAACCCATTGGCTTCTAGAAAGTTAACTATCCTTTCTTTCAGCAGTGACTCCATTATTTTTCCTACCACCGATGTAAACTTACCGGTCTGTAGCTTCCCCACTTCTTCCCCCTCTGAGCTCCCTCAGTATCCTGGGATGTATCCCAACCGGCCCCATAGCTGTCCACCTTCAGATTCTCCAGCTGTTTATAAACTCTTCCATAACCTGCGCAGTATCCACTCCATTCCCAGATATTCCATCGGCACCCAACAGCAGTACTTCACCAGGATTTTCCTATATGAATACCGAAGAGAAGTAATTATTTAGCACATTTGCTTTAACTTCATCACTGTCCACATAGCCACTCATTACCTTTCAGTTTTGCAATTCCTATCTTTTCTCCTTTCTCCAATATATCTGAAAAAGGTCTTGTCACCTCTCTTTACATCATTACATTTTTTTTTCCGCTCGCGCTTCCGCCAGTCATATTTCCTTCTTCGCTTCTTTCAGTTTAATCAGATAATCTTTTCCATGATCCTCTCGTTGCGTTCTTTAGTATTTCTTGAACAAAGCCTCTTTTGCTCTCATTTTTTCAGCTACTTGTTTGGAGAACCATATAGGCTTCCTGTTTCTCTTGTTTTTGTTTACTTTCTTTGCGTAAACATCAGTTGCCATATTTATTGTAGCCTTTAGCACTGACCACTGATTTTCCACTTCTACTATGCGTTCCCTCGCCAACTCCTCCTTTAGGTATTCCCCCATTTTATCAAAATCAGTACGTCTGAAATCCAGTAATTTTGAGTTTGTGCGTCTGCACTCCGCCTTTGCACTTTTATCAAACCATATGGTGTGATGATCACTACTACATAGAGGGGTACCCACCCGGATTTTGGAAATATTACCTCCATTCGTGAGCACTAGACCCAGCATAGACCCTTCCCTCATGGGTTCCGTCAGCCATTTGTCTGAGCAGGTACTTTGATGGGCATCCGCAATCTCCCTACTTCTTTCTACTTCTGCAGGCGCAATATTCCAATCCACATCATCTAAGTTGAAATATCCCAACAGTAGCACCTCACCTTTCATACCAATCGTTTGAATATCTTCTATCAGATCCTTCTCTAGCTTCTCCGTTTGTGCCGGAGGTTTGTAGATAACCCCCGTGTGGATACAGGTTACATCTTCTCTTCCCAGGACTATCCATAAAGCTTCTTCCTTTCCCCAGCTTCCCCATATTTCAGCCGCTCTGATATTGTCTCTCATATACAGCGCCACTCCTCCGGCCCTCTCTATCCTTCCTAAAGAGAATATAGCCCAGTAAGCTCACATCCCATTCTTGAGAATCGTTGAACCACATCTCTGAAATAGCAACAATATAGTGAAGATACATACCTGTAGCAGGTATTCTCCAAGGACAGCAGGCTGATTGTTCTCACATGTGAGTCAACGTCCGTGTCGACCTGGGAATCAGATGGCTATTTTGCAAGCAAAATATATTTTAAAAAAACCTTTCCAGAGCCTCCTGGCGTTCGTGCAGCGCGCACCGCGCAGCAGTCTTCCCGCATGTCACATGAGCGTTCCCGCTCAGTTAAATCAAAAGAAAATAAACAACATACAACAACTACAAAAGGGAGGAAGGCGGGTTTGTGAGAACAATCAGCCTACTGTCCTCGGAGAATACCTGCTACAGGTATGTATCTTCATTTTCTCCGAAGACAAGCAGGCTGCTTGTTCTCACATGTGGGGTATACCTAGCAACCAGGCTCACTCAAAACAATGAACATTGGTCAATTGGGCCTCACAACAGCGAGGACATAACAAAGATTGTCCTGAAAAGAAACACAACTAAGTGAGAGTGCAGCCTGGAACAGAACAAAAATGGGCCTAGGAGGGTGGAGTTGGATTCTAAACCCTGAACAGATTCTGCAGCACCGACTTCCCAAACCGACTGTCGCGTATTTATTTATTTATTTATTGCAAAGAAAAAGCAAAGAAGGTGGAAAAAAAAGATATGAAGGTACTCAAAGAGAAAAGACACCCCCAAATCACTAAAACCGAAACACATACTAGAAAATGTAGATGGAAAGCGATGACCACAAATGCTCGCAGTCTAAGCAATAAAGTTCATGACCTTCATGCCCAAATCTTCGAGGCAGACTTGGACATAGTTGCAATAACAGAGACATGGCTCAATGGTTCCCATGAATGGGATGCAAACATACCAGGCTATAATCTTTTTAGGAAGGATAGAGAGGGGTGTAAAGGTGGAGGAGTAGCTCTGTATGTGAGAAATGATATCACAGCGACTGAAATGACAGGGAACTGGGGAAAGGAAGAAGCGATATGGATCACCATAAAAAGAGAGGATAGAACCTCCGTCCATGTGGGTGTTGTCTACAGACCCCCGACACAATTGGAGGACCTAGATAAAGATCTGATCGCTGATATTCAAAAGTTGGGGAAGAAAAGAGAGGTGCTGTTGTTGGGAGATTTCAATCTGCCGGATGTAGATTGGAAGGTTCCGTCTGCGGAATCGGAAAGAAGTAGAGAGATCGTGGATGCTTTTCAAAGTGCTTTGCTCAGACAAATGGTGTCAGACCCACGAGGGAGGGAGCGACGCTAGATCTAGTACTCACAAATGGGGATAATGTGTCAAATGTCCGAGTGGGTGCCCACCTGGGCAGCAGTGACCATCAAACGGTTTGGTTTGATATGACGGCTGAAGAGGAGGGTGGCCACTCAAAACTCAGTCCTGGATTTCAAACATGCTGACTTTAGTAAAATGGGGGAATACCTGAGGAAGGAGCTGATGGGATGGGACGAAATACAAGAAGTGGAAGGACAGTGGTCCAGGCTGAAAGAAGCTATAAATAGGGCCACGAACCTTTATGTAAGGAAAGTAAATAAAAGCAAGAGAAAAAGGAAACCGATATGGTTCTCCAAGCAAGTGGCTGAGAAAATAAAGGCTAAAGAGTTGGCGTTCCAGAAATACAAAAAAACTCAAGAAAAGGGACACAAGGAGGAATACCGGAAGAAACTGAAGGAAGCCAAGAGAGAGATATGACTGGCAAAAGCACAAACGGAAGAACAAATGGCTAGAAATGTAAGGAGGGGTGGCAAAATTTTCTTCAGGTATATCAGTGAAAGGAGAATGACTAAAAAGGGAATTGTGAGACTAAAAGATACTGCGAACCGCTATGTGGATAATGATGAAGAAAAAGCAAATTTGCTAAATAGATACTTCTGTTCTGTTTTCACAGAAGAAAATCCTGGAGAAGGACTGCGATGGACTGCAAAAAGTACAAATGAGATTCAAGTGGATAGAGCACCGTTCAGGGAAGAGAGTGTGTATGAACAACTTGAAAAGCTGAAGGTGGACAAAGCCATGGGACCGGATGGGATCCACCCTAGGATATTGAGGGAGCTCAGAGAGGTTCTGGCGGGTCCTCTTAAAGATTTGTTTAATAAATCCATGGAGACGGGAGAGGTTCCGAGGGATTGGAGAACAGCGGATGTGGTCCCTCTTCACAAAAGTGGTGATAGGGAAGAAGCTGGAAACTACAGGCCGGTAAGCCTCACTTCGATTATTGGAAAAGTAATGGAAGCAATGCTGAAGGAAAGGATAGTGAATTTCCTGGAAGCCAATAAGTTGCAAGATCCGAGACAACATGGTTTACCAAAGGGAAATCGTGCCAAACGAACCTCATTGAATTCTTTGATTGGGTGACAGGAGAATTGAATCACGGACGAGCTATGGACGTAATCTACTTAGATTTCAGCAAAGCTTTTGACACGGTTCCCCACAGGAGGCTCTTAAATAAACTGGATGGGCTGAAGATAGGACCCCGAAGTGGTGAACTGGATTAGGAACTGGTTGACAGACAGACGCCAGAGGGTGGTGGTGAATGGAATTCGCTCGGAAGAGGGAAAGGTGAGGAGTGCAGTGCCTCAGGGATCAGTGCTGGGGCCGATTCTGTTCAATATATTTGTGAGTGACATTGCCGAAGGGTTAGAAGGTAAAGTTTGCCTATTTGCGGATGATACTAAGACCTGTAACAGAGTGGACACCCCGGAGGGAGTGGAAAACATGAAAAAGGATCTGAGGAAGCTAGAAGAATGGTCTAAGGTTTGGCAATTAAAATTCAATGCGAAGAAATGCAAAGTGATGCACTTAGGGAATAGAAATCCACGGGAGACGTATGTGTTAGGCAGGGAGAGTCTGATAGGTACGGGCAGAGAGAGGGATCTTGGGGTGATAGTATCTGAGGATTTGAAGGCGACGAAACAGTGTGACAAGGCGGTGGCCGTAGCTAGAAGGTTGTTAGGCTGTATAGAGAGAGGTGTGACCAGCAGAAGAAAGGGGGTGTTGATGCCCCTGTATAAGTCGTTAGTGAGGCCCCACCTGGAGTATTGTGTTCAGTTTTGGAGGCGGTAGAACGAGAGGACATGAAATGAGATTGAAGGGGGGCAGACTCAAGAAAAATGTCAGGAAGTATTTTTTCACGGAGAGAGTAGTGGATGCTTGGAATGCCCTCCCGCGGGAGGTGGTGGAAACGAAAATGGTAACGGAATTCAAACATGCGTGGGATAAACATAAAGGAATCCTGCTCAGAAGGAATGTATCTTAAGGAGCTTAGACGAGATTGGGTGGCAAAGCCGGTGGCGGGAGACGGAGATGGTGCTGGGCAGACTTATACGGTCTGTGCCAGAGCCGATGGTGGGAGGCGGGACTGGTGGTTTGGAGGTGGGGATACTACTACTACTATTTAGCATTTCTATAGCGCTACAAGGCGTACGCAGCGCTGCACAAACATAGAAGAAAGACAGTCCCTGCTCAAAGAGCTTACAATCTAATAGACAAAAAATAAATAAAGTAAGCAAATCAAATCAATTAATGTGAACGGGAAGGAAGAGAGGAGGGTAGGTGGAGGCGAGTGGTTACAAGTGGTTACGAGTCAAAAGCAATGTTAAAGAGGTGGGCTTTCAGTCTAGATTTAAAGGTGGCCAAGGATGGGGCAAGACGTAGGGGCTCAGGAAGTTTATTCCAGGCGTAGGGTGCAGCGAGACAGAAGGCGCGAAGTCTGGAGTTGGCAGTAGTGGCAAAGGGAACAGATAAGAAGGATTTATCCATGGAGCGGAGTGCACGGGAAGGGGTGTAGGGAAGGACGAGTGTGGAGATAGTGCTGGGCAGACTTATTCGGTCTGTGCCAGAACCTGTGGTGGGAGGCGGGACTGGTGGTTGGGAGGCGGGAATAGTGCTGGGTAGACTTATACGGTCTGTGCCCAGAAAAGGACAGGTACAAATCAAGGTAAGGTATACACAAAAAGTAGCACATGTGAGTTTATCTTGTTGGGCAGACTGGATGGTCCGCGCAGGTCTTTTTCTGCCGTCATCTACTATGTTACTATTTGTATCCCACATTTTCCCACCTCTTTCAAGGCTCAATGTGGCTTACAATACACCATGAATGGTGGAAATATATAAGAGAATATACATTTAGTATTACATAAGGATATTGGGTAACATGATAATGATGAAACATGATAGTAGTGTAGTAAGCAAATATTATAAGACAATTCTGGATATATGTGTAGGAGTTCACATTTGTTGATCTTTGTGGTATGCCTTGTTGAAGAGATGGGTCTTCAGTAGTTTGCGGAAGTTAGTTAATTCATAGATCGTTTTCAGGCTGCACGGCAGTGCGTTCCAGATTTGTGTGCTCAAGTAGGAAAAGGTTGAATGCATGCGTTAGTTTATATTTTAGACTTTTACAGTATCCTGCTGAAGGAAATAGTGAGATGTGAATGTGTGGACTGAGGAGAAATTAGAACTTACCTGCTAATTTGCTTTCCTTTAGTCCCTCCGGACCGGCCCAGGATTGGACTGATGGGTTGTGTACGCTTTCCAGCAGGTGGAGACTGAGAAAATTCTGACTCTAGAGAGCCAATAAGAGCCCTGGCCATGTGACCCTAGCCTCAGTATTTGAATAACAAAGCAGAAAAGAAAGGAAAGACAAGATTCGGTGCCCTGGGAAATCAAAGCAGCCACCAAACACAATCATAAAAATGTGTTTGAACAACAGCAAAGCCGTGTAATAAAGCTCACCATCAACTTCCCACAGAGAAGAGGTATGGCTCACACAACTTTTATTACATAATGTTTTTTTTGTTTTTTGTTTTATTTATTTATTTATAATTTCAAATAATATATTATTACAAGAATTTCTTGCTACAGAAAAACAAACAGGAATTATCTTACAGATAATAACATCAATAAGTAATATGCAAATCATAGTTTTTTAAATGTCTTCTTTAGATCACAAATAAAAATAAAAGCATAAGGGAGCTTAGTCAGGAATATTTGGGAAAATTATTACTAAAGAGGAAAAAAAATGATAAAGTACAGACTTTGCAAGCAATTCTTAACCCTCTATATTTTCATTTATCCATTGGCTGTAAAATGTATTAGGCTAATATTTCCTAGAGTCTATGAATACTCAACTGTTCCGGCTGAAAAAAAATATATTTTAAACCTTCATATTTTAGAACACATTTGCACGGATAGTTCAGGAAAAATGAGGCACCTAACTCCTGGGCCTCTTTTCTCATTCTCAAAAATAGTTTTCTAGTGTCCTGTGTTTGTTTTGTAACATCTTGAAAAATACGCACATTTTTTCCATAAAACAAATCATTAATTTTATGAAAATATAATCGTTTTATAGCATCCACATCTTGTTGAAAAACAAATTGCACTAAAAGAGTCATTCTTTCAGAGTGTCCTGACATGGTTGCTTCCAAAAGGTCAGATACGTTTAAACTCTTATCAGTTACTTTGTTTGCAGATGGTTGACTCTCCGAGGGAATTTTATTTTGTATGCAGTAAATTTTGTTGATAGGAGGCAAAGATTCTGGGGAATATTTTAAAATCTCGGTAAGATATTTTTTGAAGACCAGTAGGAGAAATTCCCAGTTCTCTCGGAAAGTTCAAAATACGCAAATTAAGTCTCCGATTATAATTCTCTATTTGATCAATCCTTCTTTTAATGATTGTTTTATCCTTTATCATTTCAGAAGACAGTTCTTGTAACTTTTTAACATCTTGATTAATCTTTGTCGTTTGTGTTGTAAATTCTGTTTTTATTGTGGATAAAGATTCAGAAAAAGCATTCATAGTACTCACTAGGGTAGAAATTTCTTTTGTGGAATTGTCGACATTTGCAGCCAACTGTTGGAGAGCAGTCCATATGTTCTCCAACGACACCGTCCCAGAAGCAGCTCTCATTTGCTTCAAATCAATGCTCAGGCTCGAAGGCCCTCGCCTCCCTTCAGGATCTGCCTTCCCAGCACCTTCAACCAAGGTCCCTTCGTTACACTCTTCGGTTTCGGAAGGGCCTCTCTGGCTCAGGCGTCCTTCCGGAGGGGGCGGTGGATAAAGTGTCGGGGGAGAGAGAGTGACGTTTAGACCCAAGTCCTCCAGCGTTTCCCCTTGCTGGAGGACAGCAGGACTCCTCCCGACGTTTTGGGTATTACTTCTCGAGGTGTACCTCACAATCGACTGCTGACGGGGGGATGAAGTCCGGGGTGTTGAGGCTTCCACCCGGACTAATCCCTTTCTCTTTGTATGCGGCATATATAAAAAAGAAATTTTCTTCTACAGCACGGCGATTTCAGGAGGCTCAACCCCGATCAGTTGCGTGCCGCCATCTTGACACGCCCCCTTGTTTTTGTTTTTTTAATGTAGAAATTGAAAACTTGCAGAACAGCTCTGTCCTCAAAAAGTGAGAAAAGCAAACTCCGAACTATATACAAACCTGTAACCTAGAAAGAACACGGAAGGGACTTGGGCCAGTCCGGACGGCCTAAAGGAAAGCAAATTACCAGGTAAGATCTAATTTCTCCTTCCTTAGCTTCCCTCAGTAACCAGCCCAGGATGGGACTGATGGGAAGTACCAAAGCAGTAATCTTAAGGGAGGGACCTTATCAATCTCGCTATGAGTACTTGAGTTGCAAAGACCGCCTCCTGACGACACTGAACATGCAGTTCAGAAAAAGAATGAAGTAAGACCCAAGTCGCCACCCTACAAATGTCCTCATATGGCACTAAAAATCGCTCTGTCCAAGAAAACCGCTTATCCACTTGTGGAATGCGTTTGAACACTCTCTAGAATTGCTCTCCCGGTGAGAAAATAAGCTGAAGCTATCGCTTCCTTAATCCATCGAGAAATAGTGGGTTAGAAACGGCCAAACCCTTGTGCAGACCAGCTACCCTGTTTCCCCGAAAGTAAGACATCCCCCGAAAATAAAACCTAGTAGAGGTTTTCCTGAATTGGTAGCTATAAGGCCTCCCCCGAAGTAAGACCTAGCAATTTTTGTTTGAAAGCAGGGCCGCCGAGAGCCGGACAAGGCCACCCCTGGGCCCCCCCCCACCCGAGGTCGCCAGGCCCCCCCCTTCCACCCACGCGAGGTCGCTCCCGGAACTAACCTTAAACGCCTCCTTTCACCTTCGCAGCAAGCAGCAGCAGGGCAGACCTCTCCTTCCTTCCGTTCCCCGCCTTCGCGGACGTTACATCAGGCGAGGGCGGGACACGGAAGGAAGGAGTGGCCTGCCCTGCTGCTGCTTGCTGCGAAGGTGAAAGGAGGCATTAAGGTTAGTTCCAGGAGCGACGGAGGGTGGGTGGGCCAACCCCGATGTTTCCCCGAAAAATAAGACAGCCCCTGAAAATAAGACCTAGCGCATTTTGGGGGGGGGGGGGGGCAAAAATTAATATAAGATAGTGTCTTATTTTCGGGGAAACACGGTAGAAGGACAAAAAGACGATCCGGGCGCCGAAAGTGTTCAAAAGCTAGCAAATAGTGTTTAATAGCTCTTTTAACAACTAAAGTATGCAATTTCCTCTGATCTTCCATGCTCGAAGACACCAGAACGGGAAGGAAAACTGATTAGGAAAGATGAAAACGTGAAACTACCTTAGACAGGAAAGAAGGCATCAGACGTAGAACTACTCAAGACGCAAACATACCCTTTTCCTTGGAAAAAAAAACTCCAAAAAACGGAGACCTGCAGGAAAGAAACTTGCAGCTCCGAGACTCTCTTAGTTGAAGCAAGGGCCACTAAAAACTCTGTCTGGAGAGTCAAATCCTTAGGTGAAAAAGAAGACAGGAGCTAAAAAAAAAAAGGACCCATCAGAGCTTAAAGAATAAGATTGAGATGTCAAGATGGGAAGATCGCTCAGACTGGCAGGCGAAGGAGACTAATTCCATTGAAAAAAACGGAAGACCTCCGAAAGGAAGACCTCCGAAAGACTGGGGAAAGACTTACCCCGTATTTGACCTCGGAAACAGGAAAGAGCCACAAACCGCATCTTTATCAAAACCCCGCTGCAAAAAATCCAACATCTCCGCTACTAAAGCTCGGAAATGAGCAATACCAGAATCTGAACACCAAGCTTCAAAAATCCTCCAGGTGCGAATATGATTTAGAGACGTGGACCGACTAAGCGACTGCAGCATATTAACAATTACTCAAAGCGGAAAATCCTCTCTTAATCAAGACCGATGAAGAGCACAGCCATAAGACAATATCAAGCCGGGTCTGGATGAAGGATCGGTCCATGCAATAGAAGATCCTTGTGAAAAGGAAGACTTAGAGGCGCGTACCACGGACGTCAGAACCAATCTGGAGTTACAAGACTACCGGACCCCATGTGCTTCGATCTTTTGCAAAAGGCGACCGAAGAGAGGCCATGGAGGAAACAAATACAGAAGCCAGAAAGGCCACTGCTGTAAGAGGGTATCTATCCCTGCCGCTTTCAAGTCTTTTCGGCGACAGAAGAAGCAAGGAACCTTTGAGGTGAGACTGAAGTCAAAAAGATCTAGAACTGGAGTGCCTCATAGAGCTACTATCTTTTGAAATGCTCGAGAGCTGAGAGTCCCTTCCCCTGGATCTAGGGTGTGACAAGTGAGAAAAAATCCGATTGAAAGATTTCGACTCCCGCCACATGGGAGGCTGAAATGGCAGTTAGATGAATGTCTGCCCACGGCAAGAGAATCGTTGTCTCCCGTATCAAGAGTAGACTTTTCGTTCCTCCTTGGCGGTTGACATAGGCCAGTGCCGTGGCATTGCCCAACATAACTCTCACCGCCTTGCTAGTCACTAGAGAACGAAACTCCTCCAGAGGTAGAAGAATTGTTCTGGTCTCTAAGAAATTGATGGACTGGGATGCTGCCCGAGGAGACCAAAGACCCTGCGCTAACTAGCCTAAACGATGGACTCCTCAGCCGCGGAGACTGGCACCGGTTGTGAAAAAACTGTCCACTGTTTATACTCTAAAGGCATACCTGCAAAGAGATTTTTCAACCGCAACCACCAGAACATACTGCTGTGCTCCTGAGAACGCAGAGGCAACCTCAGCTGAAGGGATTCCGTCCAAGAGAACCATCTGTATAGAAGAGAATCTTCCTGAGGACCTCCAGACTGCATCACAAACACTAACTCCGTTTCCTTCTGCCCTTCAGCAAACTGAGAATCAGAGAATAGCCCCCGCGCAGAAAAAACTGCAGCTGCAGACAAAATGGCGGCCTTCCGCGGCAAATCTAAAGAACCAGGGAGGTTCGAAGCAGAAACAGAGGACACTGAGGTAGATGCGACGGACCAGCGAACAAAAAACGCAAGAAATCGCCGACAGAGGAAGACGCACCGAAGAAACTTCTAGCGCCATAAAGGACTTGCAAACGCGAAAAGAACTGACACCCCGGCACTGAGAAAAACAACGCTTTAGCCTGCACGCCATAGCTGAGCTCTCTCTGCCCTTAAAACAACGCATCGCGTCTCTCTTTTTTTTTTAAGCAAACCGCCAATGCCAAAACACGAGGAAACGGAGAAAGAAAAATGTGAACAAGAAAATCACTCATTAAGGACACGGGCACTGTATCAAATATTTCTTTTCTTTTTTCAACACCTGAGCTAGAAAAGAAAAAACTCCAAAAGAGCAATAGAGCACAACGGAGCTGCATGCTCGATAGCACTCTGGGGAAAGTAAAGGCTTTTCCTTTTAATTTCATTTATTTCTTATATTTTAAAGTAATAATGGCTGCCTCTCCCAAAGGCAATACACCTTTCCACCGAAAGAGTAGCTCTTCCCATTGCCAACTAAGGGAGATGGAGAGGAAGGGGGAGGGACTCAGGGACACACGAGTTTAACACCCCAGAGGCTGGAAAAGAAAAGAAATCCCTATCTGCCAAGCCTCTAACTGAGATTCCCCAGGCACGGAAGAACTATTATTATTATCACTAGTATCTTAAAGAGAAAAAGAGAGAGAGAGAGAGAGAGAGAGAGACTAATGGGCTTACCTCCTGCCTACTGGAGACTGAGAAAATACTGAGGCAAGGGTCACATGGCCAGAGCTCTTACTGGCTCTCTAGAGTCAGAATTTTCTCAGTCTCCACCTGCTGGAAAGCGTAAACAACCCATCAGTCCAATCCTGGGTCGGTCCAGAGGGACGCTAAGGAAGGACAACGTTGCAGCCTTGAAAAACTTCTCAATGGAGGCTGACTAAGTGAGCCACTGACGCAGCTATGGCTCTAACATTATGAGTCGTGACATGGTCCTCCAGAGTCAGCCCAGCATGGGCTTAAGTGAATGATATGCAATCTGCTAGCCAACTGGAGATTGTGCGTTTTCCGATGGCGACTCCTCTCCTATTGGGATCAAGGGAGACAAACAACTGGCCAGAATGTATAAAGGGCATCGTCCGCTCCACGTAAAAGGCCAATGCTCTCTTGCACTCCAAGGTGTACAAACTGCTTTCGCCAGGGTGGATATGAGGAAGGGGAAAGAATGTTGGCAAGACAATTGACTAGTTCAGATGGAACTTTGACACCACCTTTGGCAGGAACTTAGGGTGCGTGCGGAGGACTACTCTGTTGTGATGGAACTTGATATAAGGTGCATGCACTACCAATGCCTGAAGCTCACTGACTCTACGAGCTAAAATAACTGCCACCAAGAAAACGACCTTCAAGGTCAAGAACCTCAGATGGCAGGAATTCAGTGGCTCAAAAGGAGCTTTCATCAGCTGGGTGAGAACGAAGTTGAGATCCCATGACACTGGTGGAGGTTTGACAGGGGGCTTTGACAAAAGCAAACCTCTCATGAAGAGAACTAAAGGCTGTCCAGAGATAGGCTTACCCTCTATACGGCGATAAGCACTAATTGGACTAAGATGAACTCTTACGGAGTTGGTCTTAAGACCAGACTCTGACAAGTGTAGAAGGTGTTCAAGCAGGGATTGTGTAGCAGAAGAAATAGGATCTAGGGTCTTGCTGTCACACCAGACGGCAAACCTCCTCCATTTGAAAGATTAACACCTCTTCTTGGAATCTTTCCTGGAAGCACACAAGACTTGGGAGACCCCCTTTGAAAGACCCAAGGATGAGAATTCTAAGCTCTCAACATCCAGGCCGCGACAGCCAGAGACTGGAGGTTGGGATGAACAAGTGACCCCTCGTTCTGAGTGGTGAGGACTGGAAAACACTCCAATCTCCACGGCTCTTCGGAGGACAACTCCAGAAGAAATCTGACGCGGCCAGAAATGTGCTATCAGGATCATGGTTCCGCAGTCTTGCTTGAGTTTCAGCAAAGTCTTCCCTACTAGAGGTATGGGAGGATAAGCATACAGAAGGCCTGTCCCCAAATGCAGGAGAAAGTAATCTGACGCTAGTCTGTCGTGGGCCTGAAGCCTGGAACAGAACTGAGGGATCTTAAGATTGATCTGAGTGGCAAAAAGATCCACCGAGGGGGTGCCCCACGCTCGGAAGACCTTGCGGACTATGCCCACGTTTAGTGACCACTTGTGAGGTAGCACTATCCTGCACAATCAGTCGGCCTAACTGTTGTTTACACCTGCCAGATAAGTGGCTTGGAGAAGCATGCCGCGACATAATGCCCAAAGACACATCTGGATGGCTTCCTGACACAGAGGGTGAGATCCGGTGCCCCCTGCTTGTCGGTGTAAAACATGGCAACCGGATTGTCTGTCTAAATTAAGATGACTTGATTGGACAGCCTGTCTCTGAAAGCCTTTAGAGCGTTCCAGATCGCACTTAATATCAGGAGGTTGATCTGCAGACCTTTTCCTGAAAGGACCAGGCTCTCTGAGTGTGGAGCCCATCTACGTGAGCTCCCCACCCCAGGAGAGATGCATCCGTCGCCAGCACTTTCTGTGGCTGAGGAACTTGGAACAGTCGTCCCATGGTCAAATTGGATCGGATTGTCCACCACTAAAGAGAATCCCGAAAGCTGGACAGTTGGACTACATCTTCTAGATCCCCCGCAGCTTGAAACCACTGGGAAGCTAGGGTCCATTGAGCTCATCTCATATCTAGACGTGCCATGGGAGTTACATGAACTGTAGAGGCCATGTGCCCCAGAAGTCTCAACATCTGCCGAGCGTGACCTGATGGGACGCTCGAAACATGGACACCAGGGACTAAAGGTTGTCCGCCCTTGCCTCGGTAAGATAAGCTCGAGTGGTCAACAGGGCTGCAATGAATTCCAATTTTTGGACTGGGGTGAGAAGGGACGGGATAATTAATGATGAACCCCAGTAGATCTAGCACCCGAATAGTCATTCGCATGGACTCCACAGCACCCTCCTCCGAGGTGCTCTTCACCAGCCAATCTTCGAGATAAGGTAACACATGCACTCCCAGTCTGCACAGCGACACTGCGATTACAGCTAGGCATTTGGTAAACACTCTGGACGCAGACGCCAGGCCAAAAGGCAGTACACGGTACTGAAAGTGCTGTGTTCCTAACCAAAATCGAAGACACTTTTTGCAAGCTGGGAGTATCAACATGTGGGTGTAGGCACCCTTTAAGTCCAGAAAGCATAGCCAATCGTTTTCCTGAATCATGGGAAGAAGGGTGCCCAGGGAAACCATCCTGAACTTTTCTCGGACTAGAAATTTGTTCAGGGCCCTTAGGTCTAGGATGGGACGCATCCCACCTGTTTTCTTCTGCACAAGGAAGTACCTGGAATAGAATCCCAGCCCTTCTTCCCTGGTGGAATGGGTTTGACCGCTTGGGCTTGTAGAAGGGCGGAGAGTTCCTCTGCAAGTACCTGCTTGTGCTGGGAACGGTGGACAATTTGGAGGTTTGGATTCCAGACTGAGGGTGTATCCAGACCGGACTATTTGAAGAACCCACTGATCGGAGGTTATGAGAGGCCACCTTTGGTGAAAAACATATTAACCTCCCCCCGACCGGCAAGCCATCCAGCACGGACACTTTTTCTAAGGCTATGCTGAACTGGAGCCAGTCAAAAGCTTTTGCTAGGGAGCCGCAGAGGCCTTAGGTGCACGCTGTTGATGAGAACGAGCGCATCAACCAAGCTAGACAGTTGCCTCACTGAGTTCCACAAGTGGATGCTCGTGAAGAGCTGGTATGTCTGGATTTTGGCAGTGAGCATAGCGGCCTGATACACATTCCTCCCAAAAGAGTCTAAGGTTCTAGATTCTCTGCCTGGGGGCGCAGAGGCATAGTCCCTAGTACTTTTGGCCCTTTTGAGAGCGGAGTCCACCACCACAGAATTGTGAGGTAGCTGAAACTTCATTAATCCTGGTTCCCCATGGATCCGATATTGGGATTCAGTTCTTTTTAGGATCACGTGGTTAGACAGAGGGAACGACCAATTTCGCTTTAGGACTTCCTTTAGTACATTATGCAAAGGAGCCGTTGCAGCTTCTCTAGGTGGAGAAGGATAGTCCAGGACCTCGAGCATCTCAGCCCTGGGTTCATCCTCAACCTCCAAAGGGAAGGGAATAGCCACAGCCATTTCACAGACTAAGGAGGTAAAGGATAGACTCTCCGGTGGAGACAGTCTCCTTTCTGGAGGAGGGGAAGGTTCAGAAGGAATCCCCCATAGGACTCGTCAGAAGAAAAGTACCTGGGATCCTCCTCTTCCTCCCACGAGCGCTCATCTTCAGTATCCGACAAGACATATCTCAGAGCAGTCCGAAACTGAGCCTGCCTCAACACCGAGGAACGACGTCCTCGATGGCGGTGCCGAAAAGTCGATGCCTGCCTGGACTCCGGTGAAGCTTCCTCCACCGCAGGCGAAGGGCCAGAGATCACTGTAGCTGACGGTACAAAAGGCGCAAGCACCCCCGACACCAAAGCAGACTGACGCAGTAACCCTTCCAGAAACTCTGGAAGTAGGACCCTGATGCGCTCGTCAAGAGCCGCCGTTGGACAAGACTGCAGGGTCGAGACAGGAGCCGGTGACAGAATCTGTCAAGGCTCGCCAGCAGGTATCGGGCTGCTAGACAGATGCATCAGCACCTCCTGAATAGAGGGGGAACGATCCTCTCGGCGCCGATGCTTCTTGGGTGCCAAATCCCTCGACGCTCCCGGCACCGTGTGTCCAAGGAGATTGATTATGGTGCTTCTTCACCTTCACTCGACGCCCATCATTGAGACTCCTCGGTACCGATGAGGAAGACGTGGAATCCTCACGTCTCCTCGGGGCCAGGTCCGATAGTCGGTCCCGGGGTCCTGCATAGCAGGAGGCCTCGAGACAGGTGGAGACCCACTCAATGTCTCACTGCTCCCAGCACAAGTTGGTCGTTCCGCAGCCATTACCCTCGCTCCTGACATCAATGTCGAAAGACCGGACTGAGCCCCAAAAAGCTTCTCACGTTGGGCCTCTCGAGACGCTTGGGTCGGTTTCTTCATGCGAAGATACAGACTACAAGCGGCTGGGCTGTGGTCGGGCCCAAGGCACTGGATACATCAAGCGTGGGTATCAGTACCTGAGATAGTCCGGTTGCACAGAGTACAACGTTTGAAGCCACTGGGTGTCTTCGATGACATGGAAGAAAAAACGGCTTGGCGAAATCAAAAGACGCGATCGTGCCTGTTAAAAGAAAAAAGGCACAAAAAGAAGGGGGCAACCCGACCGTGCGGCCTAAACTGGCCTTGTCGAAAAATCAAAGGAAACAAAGAGGATCGGCCAAGATGGCAGCATGAGCAGACGCACCCGCGGGAGCTCCTGAAGCCTGCTCGAAATTTGCGCAACTGAGTTTCCTCAAACCCAAAATGGGTAAGAGGAAAGGGAAGTCTAGCTTGACTGTCTCCACGGGTAGGGTCGATCCCCCTCCGCTGCGTCAGACGACGTTGCAGGAATCAGGCCTTCGAGTGCTAGGAACCGGAGGTATCACAATGGGAGGTCCGGGAGATCTTGGAGACCGGAGCGCAGAGGGAATTTCGCTGAGCCCTCCCCAGATAACAGTCCCCCCAAGACCGGGGGTTGAAGCTAAGACAACGAGGGAACGCTTAGCAGAACCCGGAAGTCGGTCCCCTGCAGGCGCGGGTGTAGACCCCGTTGCTTCTTCGACGCCGGTGAGAACAGCAGCTCAGACAGGTTCACTGTCTGAAGGGAAGCCCGGCGAATGTCCGTGGAATCTTGGAGGGTTGATTAAACCACCGACTGTTACACTTGATTTAGTATGGGAAGCAATACAAGGCTTGAATACCAACTTGCAGTAAATTTCAGGTATTTTGAGGGGAGAAGTGACTGAACAAGCAAGCTCAAACTGTAGTAAAATCTGAAATTGCAGAACAGAAGACCAAATGGAGACTTTGATAAAGATTTAGTAGCAGTGAATTCCTCAACTTTAATGTTGATTAAAAAATAGTAACTTCCAGCAACAAAAAATAGAATACCTAGAAAATCAGATTAGAGGGAATAATCTACGATTTCTTAATTTTCCTAAAACTCCCCTCATTCCGGCCCTAGATATGGTGAAAAAAATATTTTTCCCTCTGAGGGATTCCCGCCTATTACAAAGACACAGTACATTTCAGGAGCCGGTAGTGACTGAAAGAACTACACTGCTAGTTACATTTGCCTTACAATTGGATCAAAACAATATATTCAAACTTTATTTCAGACACATGAACTCTCCTTTTCTTGGATCAAAAATACAGATATTCCCAGATTTTTGTAGAGAGACTCAAAGAAGAAGAAAACAGTTTTTGGTGTTAAAAGAGAGGGTTCTCCGAATAGGAGGATCCTTTATGTTAAAGTTTCCATGCAAGTGTTATGTTTCTTTGAATGCTGTTAATTACATTTTTTTTATCCAGGTAAGTTAACAGAGTTTATTTCAGCTACAGAATAATTGCTGTGAAAGTTCTTGATTGCTAGCGCTTACCCTGGCTGTGATATTGTAGGTCCTCTCTGCTCTATTTTCTTGTTTTTTTACCTTTTCTTTTAATTTCCTAGATCTTGGGTCAATATTTGTGGACTAATAAGAGGATGTTTTTGCCTTTTGAGATATTAAGTTTAATACTTTATTGTGTGAAGTGTGCATCTATGTATTATTGCATAAAATGTAAATTTAATAATTCATAAATAAGTAAAATAAAATAAAAAAACAAAGGAAACTTAAAGGGCAAAAAGTAAAGAAAAAACTACGGGACTTTTTTTTTCTGAAAATTATGAAGAGGAATGAAAGAAAAATACAAAAACAACGCAGAAAACTCTTTCCCGGGCCTGAGAGGAGCAGGGGAAAACTAGACCGCACCTCACTGAGCAGGAACGCTCACGCGACGGGCGGGAAGACGGCCGCACATGCGCGGTGCATGCACGCCAGAAGACTCTAGAAAGGTTTTTTTTAATATTTTGCTTGCAAAATAGCTGTCCGATTCCCAGGCCAACGTGGAAGTCGACCCACATGTGAGAACAAACAGCCTGCTTGTCCTCGGAGAACCAAGTTTTCTTCAAACATCAGGGCTTGCAAGTCTTCAACCTTTTTACTTAGACTACGAGCATTTGTGCTTATCGCTTTCCATGTGCTTAGTGAGTTTAGTTAGTTTTCTATATTTAGATGACATTTCCCTCTGCTATTATGTTTATTTGGGGGTGACTTTCTGAATTCCCTTGTTTCCTATCGTCACCCATGCCTTATATAGTTTAAATGTCTAGAAACATGCTTACTGAATTTGTCCCCAAGGATCCTTTTTCCCATCACAGAAAGATGTAACCCATCATTACAGTAAATCCTGTTATTTTCCGACGTATTACCCCATGCTCCTATGTATCTAAAAGTTTCTTCTTTACACCAAGACTCAAGCCACTTATTGAAATCCACTGTTTTGTGTACTCTTTCCTCTACCTTCCCCCACATAGGAATTACTTCAGAAAAACAACAGTCCGAACCAAAGATTTCAGTCCTTCCCTGAGCTTCTGAAACATTCTGTGCTGTAAACTTGATATTGTTGGCCAGGTCATTTGTCCCCAGGTGAATTACATCATCAGTATTTGAAGCCTCGCTCTCTTCTCAGATCACTTTCAGTATTTGGTCAGTACATCTGGAAGGCATTTCACTAGGTATGAACCCCTGAACTGTTAATGACTCTGATAATGAGGTCTCTGAGCAGTAAGAGTTTTCTGCTTTTCACCAATTTGTCATTGTTTGGGGGGATGTTTCTTGGGTTGTGCTACTTTCACTGCCTCTGGTTCCACCACAGTACTTCTTTTTTCAGCATCATAATGATGCAATACAGCAAAAGAATTTGAATTTGAATAAGAGTTTGAAACAAGGGAATTCAGAAGGCTTAAGATGGCCGACAGGTAAGGAGCTCAGGTAAGGAGCTCCTGAGGTCCAAAAAAAAGACCTACCTGACCATCCAACGCCATTCACAACCGGACCGGAATGGACCGAAACTGAAACGGAACTGATCCGAAGCCGACTGGGGAGCTGCAGGACCACAGGCTGAACTCCAGCACGGGTGAACAAACCCGAGACGACCTGTCTGCTATTTGCCACGAGGCCGTAACGCATCACTGGCCGACAAGGACCACCTGGGCCTATCTGAGCCTGCCGGTCCGATCAACCCCGGCCGAGTTGAATCTGGAGCTGAAACCGCAGCTGAAACCGACCGGTGGAACACCACCGGTCCAAGTAAAACTAGCTGCGTTCCAGCGCAGACAAAGACCCGAGGTAAACCGCAGCTATCAACCTACCTCATGGCCGAAGGCATCCCTGATCGGATCGTGACCCAGTTGTGCCGAACTGACGTCCTTCGCGGGAGACCACCCCGAGGTCTACCCCCCTGGATCCGGTTCGAACTGTTGTTGAGAATCCTCGGAGACTCATTACACCGGGAGGGGAGAGAAGCGAGGAGACGCCAGATCATCCCGAGGAGGAAGGAGCGCTGTATGACCGCGAGCCTCCTAAGGGAACCCACCCGGCCACAGCCCTCCAACACGGGAGACCCACTCGAGTGCAGCCACCCAGCTCGTGGATCCGCGCGAGAGCGGCCTGCCTACACGGTGGAGCCGTGTAATCTAGCTCACGCTCGGACCGGACTGGCGCGGGGAATCGACGCAGACGACAGCCAATCCATCGGCCCCAACCTGCTCCAGCCCAGCTTGTTCCAGCGCGTCCCAGATTTTACTACTCTGCAAATCATAATTATATTTCAAGAGCAAATGATCACTTGTTTTAACTTAAACCCCAGTAAATGATTTCAGAGCAGCTGAGTGTACCTTTAAAGGGCTGAACACAAAGTTTTAAATGAAGCTCAAGCTGGACATCTGGAAGGATCCAGCTTGTTCCAGCCCAGCTTGTCCCAGCGTGTCCCTGCTTGTTCCAGCCCAGCGTGTTCCAGCGTATCCCTGCTTGTTCCAGCGTGTCCCTGCTTGTTCCAGCCCAGCGTGTTCCAGCGTATCCCTGCTTGTTCCAGCGTATCCAACTTGTTCCAGCATGTCCCAGTCCGCCTGAGCCAGCTTGTTCCAGTCCGCCGGTTCCAGCTTTTCCCTGCTTGTTCCACTCCATCAGCCCCTGCTTGTTCCAGTCTGCCTGATCCAGCTTTTCCCTGCCTGTTCCAGTGCATCTGCTCCAGTGTGTTCCTGTCCGCCTGATCCAGCTCTTCCCAGCTTGCTCCAGTCGACCTGATCCAGCTCATTCCAGCTCGTTCCAGCCCGTCTGCTCCAGTTTGTTCCAGCCTGCTCCAATCCTGCTGATCTGCTCTCTTCTGCTCAAATTATTCCAGCTTGCTCCAGTCCTGCTGCTGAGCTCTCCACCGCACTCACCTGTTCCTGCCTGCCTGCTTGCAAATCAACCAACCTACCTGCTTGCCAGCCCTTCAACTTGCCCGCTTGTCTGCCTATCAACAACCAACCTGCCTCCTAGACTACCTACAACTACCTACTTCAGTCAAATACTTATAGCCCCCATACACATTCTCTTCCTTGCCCTGTCCCTTCCCAATCTTTGCCCCCCCCCCCCCACCGCTGCATACCGCACGAACTTACTGCCCATCCATGTCCTCTCCCATCCTGCTCACTACTGCAATACCCCACCCACCCCCGCCCCACACCACCTCACCATCTCTACTGTCCTCCTCCTCCTTCCTAGCTCTCAACCTTCAACACCTCCTTCCTGCCATGAACCCTTCCCCATTCCTCCTAAGCGCATCCCGTCTTCGTCACCTTCGTCGCCCTACCTCCCCCACCCTCCTCCGCACACTCTTGCTCTTCCTCCTGCTATCCACGGGAGACATCAATCCCAACCCTGGTCCCCCACACCTATCCTCATCCTATCCATGTAAATGTTTCCGCGATGTCTCCAATCTCATCTCTATCCCCCTCCCCCCCTTCTCGTGTGCCCTGTGGAACGCTCGCTCGGTCTGCAACTAACTTTCATTCACCCATGATCTCTTCATCTCCCATTCCCTTTAACTACTTACCCTAACTGAAACCTGGCTCACCCCTGATGACTCTGCCTTAGTCGCGGCCCTTAGTCATGGAGGTTACCTTTTCTCCCATTCTCCCCGCCCAGCTGGCAGCGGTGGCGGCATCGGGTTACTACTTTCGCCCTCCTGCAGTTTTCAACCTCTCCCCCTACCGCAGTTTCACTGCTTCTCATCCTTTGAAGTTCACTTCATCCGTCTATTCTACCCGCTGCCACTCAGAGTTGCAGTCATTTATCGCCCCCCTGATAAGTCCCTCTCTTCCTTCCTCACTGACTTTGATGCCTGGCTCTCCGTTTTTCTCGAGCCCTCATCCTTGGAGAGTTCAACATACACACTGATAACCCATCCGACTCATACTCTTCCCAATTCCTCACCTTAACCTCCTCCTTCAACCTCCAACTGAGCTCCACCACCCCTACTCACCAATTTGGCCACTGTCTTGACCTCGTCCTCTCCTCTACCTGCTCACCCTCCAATTTCTGCACCTCAGCTCTTCCCCTCGCCGACCATCACCTGCTCACCTTCACACTTCATCACCCTCCCCCTCAGTCCCACCCAACACTAACCACTACTTCCAGGAATCTCCAGGCTGTCGACCCTCACACCTTATCTAGTATCTCTAATCTCCTCCCTTCCATCATGTCCTCCGAGTTTGTCGACAAGGCTGTCTCCACTTACAATGCCACTCTCTCCTCTGCTCTGGATACCCTTGCACCATTCATCTCCCGTCCCACAAGGCGCACTAAGCCCCAGCCCTGGCTGACCCCTTGCACCCATTACCTTCGCTCCTGCACCCGATCGGCTGAACGCCTCTGGAGAAAATCTCGCACCCATACTGATTTCATTCATTACAAATTCATGCTATCCTCCTTCCAGTCCTCCCTATTCCTCGCCAAACAGGACTACTACACCCAATTGACTAATTCCCTCAGCTCTAACCCTCGTCGTCTCTTCACCACCCTTAACTCCCTCCTCAAACTGCCCTCCACACCCCCCCCCCATTCTCTCCTCAATCACTGGCTGACTACTTCCGCGACAAGGTGCAGAAAATCAACCTCGAATTTACCACCAAACATTCTCCTCCTCTTCACCCTATAACCCACTCCCTTAACCAACCAACCCAGGCCTCCTTCTCCTCCTTCCCTGAGATCACCGAAGAGGAAACTGCTCGCCTTCTTTCTTCCTCGAAATGCACCACCTGTTCCTCTGACCCCATCCCCAAAACTTACTTAACACCATCTCTCCTACTGTCACCCCCCCCCCCCCCCATCTGTCATATCCTCAACCTCTCTCTCTCCACTGCAACTGTCCCTGACACCTTCAAGCATGCTGTAGTCACACCACTCCTCAAAAAACCATCACTTGACCCTACCTGTCCCTCCAACTACCGCCCCATTTCGCTCCTACCCTTCCTCTCCAAGTTACATGAATGCGCCGTTCACAGCCGTTGCCTTGATTTTCTATCCTCTCATGCCACCCTCGATCCGCTTCAATCCGGCTTTCGCCCCTTACACTCTACAGAAACGGCGCTATCTAAAGTCTGCAATGATCTCTTCCTTGCCAAATCCAAAGGCCACTATTCCATCCTCTTCGACCTATCCGCCGCTTTTGACACTGTCAGTCACAATTATTACCTCAAGATTGCCGACAAGTAAAGACCTCGGAAGGCGAGCTCCAGAAGTCCTGAGTGAAAAGATCCACCTGGGCCATCCCTACCTGGACCGGAACGGACCAGGAGGGCTCGGGACTGGAGCCAAAGCCTGCTGGATCAGCTGAGAGCCATCCGGGCCCAGAGATCCAAGAACAAGCGGCGAGCCTTGGACGGGACTGTCCACACCACGAGGCCCGTCCACCCGCGGCTGGTCACTGCCGACGGAGACCTGAAAACAGCAGACCCACCGAGTGATCCGGGTGTCGAGTGTTGGCGAATAACACAGACCGGAGCGGATCGGCCAAGAGCGGGATCGGAGCCGGATTGCCGCTGTGCCGCTGTACCGACCGGTCCGGGACAGGCCCAGCAGTCTGAGAGGTGAGTCAGCTGGTCTTTGCCAAGCCGCGGGCCATCTACCACTGACGATCCGGGTCCCTAGAGGAAACAGAGTCCGAGGACGAGCGGCATCCGGGTCCGAGCATACCTTGTGAAGCTGGACCTGGAGTGTCGCGATCCGGTCCGGGCTTGCCACGTGGAGCCAGTCCTGGAGCTGGACCATGAACGTGTTCCGGGTCCGGGCCTGCCGCTTGGAGTAGGCCCTAGAGTGCTGAATCACGCGCGCAAGCAGAAGACAGGAGAGACATCCAACACGCAGGCGAGGAGGACCAGAGCACCGATTGTGCACTAGCACGGGAGAAGGCGCACTACGGAGACAGAGTCAGCGAATCGACCCAACGGAGGACAAGCGGACCGCCAGATCTCGCAAGAACCGCGCGTTGAGCCCAAGCACCGACAGATTATCCCCGAGGGCCGCGTGGAACCGAGACGCCCGAATCAACCCGACCCTCGACGCACTACGATCGACACCAGAGTGAACGACGTGTAGCTGTGAGAAGGAAAAAAAAAAAAAACAACAACAACTGCTTTTCATATTATTATGCTGCTGCTGTTGCTAAGTTGCCTATGACTCTACCTGCTACTTTTCCAATTCTGCCTTCAAACACATGCTAAGTATTGCTTTTCATATTACGACTGCCTATGACTATGCCTATGACTTAGCCTCCTAACTTTTGCAATTCGGCCTCCAAACACATACTAAAAATTGTACTTCATATTATTTTGCTACCGCTGTGCTAAGCTGCCTATGACTTTGCCTGCTAACTTTGCAATTCTTCCTTTAAACATATGCTAAATATTGTTTTTCATATTATTCCATTGTTGCATAGCTATTAGAACTGCCTCGCTTTGAATTGTTGCCAAGCTTTGAATTATTGCCTCGCTTTGAATTGTTGCCAAGCTTTGAACTGTTGCCCAGCTAAATGCAAATGTAAGCTTTGCCTCGCGTTGAATTGTAGCCAAGCTTAAATGCAAATGTAAACTTTGCCTCGCTTTGAATTGCCCAGATATATGCAATGTAAGCTTTGTCTCGCTTTGAATGTAGACTAGCTAAATGTTTGTAACAGCGCCTCAAACATAGATATGAATACCAGCAAAACACTCCTAATCATCCATTGTCTCACCCTACTCTTACACGCAAACACAATCCACAACCCAGATAACAACCCCATAAATCACAAATCACACAGCACTCACACACACACAATGCCCACCTTAAAGAACATCCATAATAACTCACACACAATACACCAACCATATGTACAACTTATCAACAACTCATCAATCCAAAGACACAATAACCAACCAAAAGGAAAAATCTCCGGATACGAACATCACCAATAAAAAGAAGAAAACAACAATAACAAATTCAACCCCCGAAGAAACAGACAACTAATAAAAATAAACACATCGAACCTCCCCACGGAACCATACCACTCAATACAACTACCCTGTTTCCCTGAAAGTAAGACATCCTCCGAAAATAAGACCTAGTAGAGGTTTTCCTGAATTGCTAGATAAGACCTAGCAAATTTTTGTTTGAAAGCAGGGCCGCTGAGAGCCGGACAAGGCCACCCCCAGGCTGCCCCCCCACCCGAGGTTGCCGGGCCCCCCCCCCCCCCCCCCTCCACCCACCCTCCATCGCTCCCGGAACTAACCTTAAACGCCTCCTTTCACCTTCGCAGCAAGCAGCAGCAGTGCAGATCTCTGCTTCCTTCCGTGCCCCGCCCTCACGGACGTTACGTCAGGCGAGGGCGGGACATGGAAGGAAGGAGTGGCCTGCCCCGCTGCTGCTTGCTGCAAAGGTGAAAGGAGGTGTTTAAGGTTAGTTCCGGGAGTGACGGAGAGCGGGCGGGCCAATCCTGATCCAACCCTGATGTTTCCCCGAAAAATAAGACAGCCCCTGAAAATAAGACCTAGCGTATTTTTGGGGGCAAAAATTAATATAAGACAGTGTCTTATTTTCGGGGAAACACGGTAGGATACATCAATGCAAGATCAGCAGTAAGAAACTCAGTAGACATACTAGACTGGATCACCACAGATAATCTAGACCTTCTATTTATCACATAGCCCCACAGACCCCACCATCTTAGAAACATGCCCACCAGAATACAAAATCATCCACTGGACTAGAATTGGAAAAAGAGGAGGCGAAATAGCCATAATTTACAAACCCGAATTCACCATCACAATCACGGGTGAATCCACCTCACCACAACTTGAAATTGCATCGACAAGAATTAATCACCCAAACCTAATAGGACACCTTAACACAATCCTATTCTACAGACAACCAGGAAAATGGCGAGACTCCCAAACACTACTCATGGACTTCATCTCGAACTCCTGTGTATCTACCTCAAACATCCTTATAATAGGAGACATTAACCTACACCTGGAAGATGACACCTCACCAAGCACACGAGAATGCAAAGAATTCTTAAAACTCTGGGATCTGCAACCACCCAACACGCAACCAACACACAAAAAAGGACACACACTAGATATCATAACAAGCAAATTCGAACCGGACTCAACAATCATACTCACCGACACAAGATGGACACCTACATTATGGTCAGACCACCACAAAGCAAATGTCTCTCTCTGCTGGCGAAAAACACACATAAACACAACCAACAAACATGAGCGAACAACATACACAACGAGAGGAAAAATAGACCCCACAACATTCTGGCACCAAATGCTGACACCATCCAATTCCTCCAAGAATGGAACGACTTATGTACAACAACACTAGACAAAATCGCCCCATTCCAAACCAGAACATCGCACAGGAAACAATCAAATCCATGGTTCACTGAAGAGCTGAAAAAAACTTAAAACACAAGTCAGGAAACTAGAACGCACATGGAACAAAAAGAGAGACGAACAAACACTAAGCGCCTGGAAATTACTTCGGAGAAAATACAAATATACCATAAAACAGACTAAAAGACTACATTACAAAACAATAATAGGACCAAACTACAAAAGACACACATAAACTCTTCAACCTTGTGAATAAACTGTTAGACACCACACCAGTCACAAACAACGGCAAAGACATACCAGATGTGGACAACCTTGCGAAATACTTCAAGGAGAAAATAATACAACTACGACTCAAAATACCCACTAGCCATATTGAATACACCACAATTCTAGATTGTCTAGATCCAGAAGAAGGAACATACCCAGCAGACAGAACCTGGACCGAATTCGAATTACTATCAGAAGACCTCATCTCTAAAATACTTAAAAGATATGCCAAATCCCACTGCAAACTAGACATTTGCCCAAATAACCTCATAAACTCTGCTCCTCAACAATTCATAGTAGACCTAACGAACCATGTAAACTTCATGCTACAAAACTGACTCTTCCCAAAAGAAAAAGGAAAAATATTACTCAATCCAATCCCTAAAGATACAAAGAAAAGCATGAGCGAAATAACCAACTACAGGCCAGTAGCATCCATACCACTAATAACCAAAATAACTGAAGGAATGGTAACTAAACAACTCACAAACTATCTAAACAAACACTCAATACTGCATGATGCCCAATCAGGATTCCGATCAAATCACAGCACAGAAACAGTATTAGTCACCCTTATGACTAAATTTAAACAAATAATAGCAACTGGCAACAATATACTCCTTCTACAATTCGACATGTCAAGTGCCTTCGATATGGTTGACCACGGAATCCTATTACACATACTTGAATATTTTGGCATAGGAGGAAATGTCCTGAACTGGTTCAAGGGGTTCCTAACCCAGCGTTCGTATCAAGTTACATCAAATTCAACCATATCTACTGCATGGACACCTGAATGTGGAGTACCACAAGGATCACCCCTCTCACCAACCATTTTCAACCTAATGATGATCCCTTTGGCAAAACTCCTATCAAACCACAACCTCAATCCATATATATACGCCGATGATGTAACAATATACATCCCTTTCAAACAAGACATCAAAGAAATCCACAAAGAAATCAATCAAAGTCTACACATCATGAACACATGGGCAGATGCATTTCGTCTGAAATTAAATGCAGAAAAAACTCAATGCCTGATACTCACCTTCCAATACAACACGAATGAATTTACCGCTATAAACACACCAAAACTAAACCTTCCAATCTCAGAAATGCTAAAAATCCTTGGAGTTACTATCGACCGCCACTTAACACTCGAAACTCATGCAAACAATACAACCAAAAAGATGTTCTACTGCATGTGGAAACTGAAAAGAATAAGACCATTCTTCCCAAGATCCGTCTTTCGTAGCCTAGTGCAATCCCTCATACTCAGTCATCTGGATTACTGCAACTCACTGTACGCAGGTTGCAAAGAGCAAAAATACTGAGGAAACTTCAAACAGCCCAGAACACAGCAGCCAGACTCATCTTCGGAAAACCAAAATATGAAAGTGCAAAACCCTTACGAGAGAAGCTACACTGGCTTCCACTCAAGGAACGCATTAGTTTTAAAGTATGCACATTAATCCACAAAATCATTCACGGCGAAGCTCCAGCCTACATGTCTGAGTTAATAGACTTACCACCCAGAAACGCTAGAAGATCATCCCGAACCTTCCTCAACCTCCACTTCCCTAATTGCAAGGGCGTAAAATACAAGACGCTACATGCATCAACCTTTTCTCACATGAGCACGCAGTTCTGGAACACACTGCCGCGCAACTTGAGAACGATCTACGAGCAAACCTCCTTCCGCAAATTATTAAAAACCCATCTTTTTGACAAAATTTACGGAAAGAACCAAAACACATAAAGTCCACACTCACTGTTCACTAATGCATCAATACTTCCATTTCTGAACTCTCACCCCCGTAATCTAACCTCACTCATACCTTTACCCACAGAAATATGTATACCACACATAATGCCCTTCTAGCTACCCGCTGTATCCTTCCAATGTTTCAAGGCTTTGATCCATTGTTATATTCTTCAACAATACTTTGATTGTCTCGCATAACTCTTCACAATGTAATCCATAACCAAGTTGTAACAAATTGTACTTCCATCATTCATATCATATTGTAAGCCACACTGAGCCCGCAAAAAGGTGGGAAAATGTGGGATACAAATGCAATAAATAATAATAATTTACTTCTTGCCACACTGTCCTCATTTGGGTTCCAGGGCTCTGTCCTCTCCTGGTTCTCCTCTTCTCTCTCCCACCGTACCTTCAGAGTACATTCTCATGGTTCTTCCTCCACCCCCATCCCGCTCTCTGTTGGAGTTCCTCAGGGATCTGTCCTTGGACCCCTTCTTTTTCCAATCTACATCTCTTCCCCATCCCCACCAACTTACTTAACACCACCTCTCCTACCGTCACCCCCTCCATCTGCCATATCCTCAACCTCTCTCTCTCCACCACAACCATCCCTGACACCTTCAAGCATGCTGTATTCACACCACTCCTCAAAAAACCATCACTTGACCCTACCTGCCCCTCCAACTATCGCCCCATCTACCTCCTACCCTTCCTCTCCAAGATACTTAATCGCGCCATTCATAGCCGCTGCCTCGATTTTCTCTCCTCTCATGCCATCCTCGATCCGCTTCAATCTGGTTTTCACCCTCTACACTCGACAGAAACGGCACTCACTAAAGTCTGTAATGACCTGTTCCTTGCCAAATCCAAAGGTCACTACTCCATCCTCATCAACCAACCCAGGCCTCCTTTCTCCTCGTTTCCTAATATCACCGAAGAGGAAAACGCCCATCTTCTTTCCTCCTCGAAATGCACCACCTGTTCCTCTGACCCCATCCCCAAAACTTACTTAACACCATCTCTCCTACTGTCACCCCCCCCCCCCATCTGTCATATCCTCAACCTCTCTCTCTCCACTGCAACTGTCCCTGACACCTTCAAGCATGCTGTAGTCACACCACTCCTCAAAAAACCATCACTTGACCCTACCTGTCCCTCCAACTACCACCCCATTTCGCTCCTACCCTTCCTCTCCAAGTTACATGAATGCGCTGTTCACAGCCGTTGCCTTGATTTTCTATCCTCTATGCCACCCTCGATCCGCTTCAATCCGGCTTTCGCCCACTACACTCTACAGAAACGGCGCTATCTAAAGTCTGCAATGATCTCTTCCTTGCCAAATCCAAAGGCCACTATTCCATCCTCATCCTCTTCGACCTATCCGCCGCTTTTGACACTGTCAATCATAATTTACTTCTTGCCACACTGTCTTCATTTGGGTTCCAGGGCTCTGTCCTCTCCTGTTTCTCCTCCTATCTCTCCCACCGTACCTTCAGAGTACACTCTCATGGATCTTCCTCCACCCCCATCCTGCTCTCTGGTGGAGTTCCTCAGGGAACTGTCCTTGGACCCCTTCTTTTTTCAATCTACACCTCTTCCCTGGGCTCCCTGATCTCATGACTCTTATACAAAATTCAGTACAGGCTGTAATTCCAAAGGTAGGTAATCAAATACTATGCACACTGAAAAACAGCCTAACACAATCACACAGGTGATGTTTCAATTACAAGATAACAGGAATACCCTCAGAAACCAAGGCTCCCGCCAGGGTCTAGCCAACAAAACACTGTTGTCTTAAGAAGGACTTCGTGTTTGTGACTTAATCTCTTTCATAGGGTATACTTCCTGTTTCTATGAATTACAAATTTAAAGTTCCCAAAGTCATAAACATTTTCAGTATGCATAGTATTTGATTACCTCCCTGATCTCATCCCATGGCTTCCAATATCATCTTTATGCTGACGACACCCAGCTTTATCTCTCCACACCAGACATCACTGCGGAAACCCAGGACAAAGTATCGGCCTGCCTATCCGATATTGCTGCCTGGATGTCCAACCGCCACCTGAAACTGAACATGGCCAAGACCGAGCTTCTTGTCTTCCCACCCAAACCCACTTCTCCTCTCCCGCCACTTTCTATCTCAGTTGACAACACCCTCATCCTCCCCGTCTCATCTGCCCGCAACCTCGGAGTCATCTTCGACTCCTCCTTCTCTGCGCATATCCAGCAGATAGCCAAGACCTGTCGCTTCTTCCTCTATAACATCAGCAAAAATTCGCCCTTTTCTCTCTGAGCACACCACCCGAACTCTCATCCACTCTCTCATTACCTCTCACCTTGACTATTGCAACCTACTCCTCACTGGCCTCCCACTTAGCCATCTATCCCCCCTTCAATCCGTTCAGAACTCTGCTGCACGTCTTATCTTCCGCCTGGACAGATATACTCATATCACCCCTCTCCTCAAGTCATTTCACTGGCTTCCGATCAGGTACCGGATACAGTTCAAGCTTCTCCTGCTAACCTACAAATGCACCCAATCTGCAGCCCCTCCTTACCTCTCTACCCTCATCTCCCCTTACGTTCCTACCCGTAACCTCCGCTCTCAAGACAAATCACTCCTTTCAGTACCCTTCTCCACCACCGCCAACTCCAGGCTCCACCCTTTCTGCCTCGCCTCACCCCATGCTTGGAATAAACTGCCTGAGCCCATACGCCAGGCTCCCTCCCTGCCCATCTTCAAATCCTTGCTCAAAGCCCACCTCTTCAATGTCGCCTTTGGCGCCTAACCACTACACCACTATTCAGGAAATCTAGACTGCCCCAACTTGACATTTCGTCCTTTAGATTGTAAGCTCCTTTGAGCAGGGACTGTCCTTCTTTGTTAAACTGTACAGCGCTGCGTAACCCTAGTAGCGCTCTAGAAATGTTAAGTAGTAGTAGTAATAAGTGCAGCTGTGTCACAGATCTTAGTCTATCAGAGCCTACTGTGACCTATCTATACCACAGCTTCATTCTCTGTGGTAGTGGTGGTGGAGGTAAATTGGCTGGGAATTGAGTAATCCTGGATGCTTTTTTAGTTGTAGCTAATTCCTTCATGAGTTTGTTGATCTCATCTTTCAAATATGACATTTGGAGACAGATAGGACAAGCTCTAAGGTTCCAGATAGTTTACCTTAGGATTAAAGCAGAACATGTATTGCACTGAATGAAGGTCATGTTGATGTGATTCACCAGAGTGAAAATGTTAACTAAGATTGGGGATAACAACAAGTAGGATTGACCAATTATGATGTAATGAAAATACTTGTCCCTTGATTGCCCTATATAAAGGGAGTTCACCTAGGGGTGGATGGGACCATAGAGTCAGACCCTCTGCAAGCGAAAAGACAGGTTGTTGGGGTTTTTTTGTTTGTTTGTTATAAATAAGATAGAACAGAAGAGACAGCAGTTTATCAGGAAGATATTAAGACACAGGTTAACATCAGTTTACAATCAAACCAAATCTGAAAATGCCCAGAGTAGCTGAGGCAGCTCACAAGGTCTGTTTTTTCTTTTACCACAGAGCAGTGTACAAATTGCCCCTCCTCCAGACGTATGCAGTCTATGAGTCAGCAGATGCTATGTTATCAAATTGATAGAATTAAGTCTCTGGCACTGAAGATTCAACCTAAATAGTTATTATGTACTCAAAATTTATGTTACAAATACAATTTTTATTATTAATACATGTACATATATCAACTACATCTACTCAGCATTCCTGTTCACACTCATTCAGTCAGCCAGTCATACATACAAACAATCTTCGAGTGCATGAGTCAATAGATCTTCCAAATTCAATAAACAATGTCTATACACGTTGATGGTAACTGATAAGTCTTTTCACTATTCGCTTATATAGCGGCACTATATAAAGTCCATTGTTGCCGCAATTACTTCATTGTTGTTACACATTCCTTCCTTTGGTATAATAATCTCATCATTTGACTCAACTGCTTTGCTCCTATGATAGATCTTTCATCTGTATTGCATTTCGCAACCAAAAATCCAGTGTGTTCTAAACAGCCTGTTGACCGGCAAATTAATAAGACTGAAGGTGGAAACCTGTAAAGCTAATTTCAACTCCGCTGCAACGCTTGAGTTTACATTTCCGGTTCCTCAATGCGAGACCACATTTCGGGACTCCTTCGTCAAGAGGAACATGTTCTCGCAACCTAGAACATTAACACCAACATCTCTCAGCTCTCAAATATAAACTCAATCTTACATATACTTCAAACATTCATAAAATCCATCTCAAAGTTTTTGGCTGCTTACCTATGAGACTTCAGTGTAAGCGTGGTGTCCCAGGCACCGCCCCTGTACGTCACCTCGACACAGCGTTCTATCATGCCTTAAATACCCTTATTACTCCTCCCACTTAAAGTGCCGCTGTGTAAGCGAATAGTGAAAAGACTTATCAGTTACCATCAACGTATAGACATTGTTTATTGAATTTGGAAGATCTATTGACTCATGCACTCGAAGATTGTTTGTATGTATGACTGGCTGACTGAATGACTGTGAACAGGAATGCTGAATAGATGTAGTTGATATATGTACATGTATTAATAATAAAAATTGTATTTGTAACAAACATTTTTAGTACATAATAAATATTTAGGTAGAGATTTCTGTACTCTATTTAAAGTGGGTTTCCCCTTTAGTATAGAAAACTGAAGATTCAAAACATAATTCTAATAAATACACCTTTAAGACAGACACCAGTAACCAAATTAATTGGATTAAGTCACTTGGCACAGGTTCAAAACACAGTTCTAATGAGAGCACCTTTAAGACAATTCCAGCATAAAAATATGAACTCACAATGCAACAATAATTTTAAGTTATAGGCAATAGGATGAAGACAGATTAGAAACTTTTATTTAGAGATATCGACATTCTCCCTTAATAAACTTCAGCTTTTGCAAAATATAGCTCTTAGGTTAACCTACCATGCTCTAAGATGCACCAGATTTACCCTATTACTTCTTAAACTACATCGGCTATCAGTTCACAGAACTGTACTTACAGTTGCATGTACAGTGTTCAAAATCTTAACAGACTAGGCTCCTGTTAATCAAAGTTCAACTTGCTTTAAGCAATTGTGACTGCTCTGCATTTCTACTGTAAAGGGAATTTAAAATATGCATTTTGTAGAGTCTTGGCTTTCATTCCAGGCATTTTCTATTTGGAATGAGCTACCACTTAACCTAAAGCTACAGTTGTCTTATTCTTCCTTTCCTAAAAGTGCTGAAAACCTTTTTGTTTAAAATCCATGAAGAAAGAAATTTCTTGAATTAAGACAAGATGTGATATTATTGCAGGCCAAGTTTCAATTGCGCTTCCCGTGCAAATGTGTTGTAATATACGGGGACAAGAAATTTATTTTCTATGAGGTTGATCAACTTTCTGATTTTTTAAAGGCCAGGAGGCAATCTGGGCATTCCTCATAGTTTAAAGGGATTGTATAAATAAGAAGCCTAAAATTTTTTGTTTTGCTAATTTTGTTAATTTCCAACTCCTCTTGGGTTATTCTTTAGGACATCTTGGGTCTCAATAAGTGGACTAGTACAGAGCTTTGAGTCAGCTGATGTATGTATTTGAAAATGATTTTTTGAAACTAAGTGTATCATATTCCCTGTAATATTTCCTCAAAGATATTTATCTTTGTAAACCATAAGTTTAAAATGAATAAATAAATAAATAAATCCTTAATTTAATTTTTGTTACATTTGTACCCCGTGTTTTCCCACTCATGGCAGGCTCAATGCGGCAGGCAATGGAGGGTTAAGTGACTTGCCCAGAGTCACAAGGAGCTGCCTGTGCCGGGAATCGAACTCAGTTCCTCAGGACCAAAGTCCACCACCCTAACCACTAGGCCACTCCTCTCTCTTGTGTAAATTTAATGTTAGAAGGTTAAAGGATTTGCCTAATTAATTTTCTTTTTATTGTGAATTCCCAGATTGATGATTTTCTTTATTTAAACTGCCTTGGACCTAAATAGGAATTTGGCAGATTATAATACCTAGGTTAAATTAAAAGAAAACTGAATTATAATAAAAGAATCTTCCAAAGTCATATATACAGACCTTCTTCTGGGTTAACAAGCTCTTCTGCATCTTCATTGTCTAAGCACTCCACAAAGCCAGCCATCAACTTCTGACTTATAATCTGCAACAGACAACAGTACGTTTCCCTGTAACACATCCAGCTGCAAACTATGCCAAAACATTTCACAAGACCCCACAGTCATTCACAAGGGAAAAAATTTCAACATAAAGGACTATTTTACATGCTCATCTTCCAATGTGGTACATATCATTCAGTGTAAAAAATGTAACGAAGGATGCTATATTGGAGAAACAGGCCAGATGCTTAAGACAAGATTCAATCTGCACAGACATCACATGAAAATAGCCGGTGCCAGTCAAGCCCCCACCCCTGTGGGCCAACACTTTACAAGACCAGAACACTGCAACAGTGATTTCACAGTAAGAATACTGAAAGGTAATTTTAAAACAATACAGGAACGTAAGACCTTTGAAATAGGAATGATTGAATATTTTGACACCCAACAAACAGGACTTAATAAGGATCTGGGTTTTCTAACCCATTATAAACCATAAAGCTGTATTTCTCTATTACCCTCCTCTCACCTACCAACATCCATCCTGTTAGAATATCAATGAAATGCTTTGATGTCCCCAATGCATACCCTCCACCCTCCCACTCTGTCAGACTGTCAAAGTAATGCTTTGATGTTTCTCTTATATATACTATTTGCTACCACATTTGCTTATTTCCGATCTGATGAAGAAGGGCAACTTCGAAAGCTAATCAAGAAATGTATTAAGTTATGTCCAATAAAAAAGGTATCATCTTATTTTCTTTTCCATGTTTTATTTTGTTTGATTTCTATTGATAACCTTTAAGAGTGGACTAACACAGCTACCACACCTCTCTAGCCTAATATAAAAATGTTTTTTTAGTTTATATGGTATAGTGTGTGTTTTATTTAGTGTTTCCTTCTTAGATGGTAATGAAATCTATTTAAAACTCTGTAAGAGCACTGCTTGCTTGTTATCCTAATTACAATAACTGACTATAAATGAAGAGTTGTACTAGAGGTGGACGGGATAAAGACTTAACTAGATCCTGCAGTGCCTGCTAGAAGCCGTTAATGCTGTGGTACAAAGTTCAAGTTTTAAAATTAAGGGGAAAAGACTATGGAGATTAGTTGATAAAATTTTGCTTTTTTATATTTTTATTCTATCACTAACCTACAATTCCTCCTTTAAACCCCAATCTAAGTTCACAAAGAAAGATAGTGTTCACTTACCAGAGAATGTCCTCTTCTCTCAGAACTTCTCACTTATTATATATTTTGGGGGCTATCCCATTTTAGTTCTTTTTAATATGTGCCTTTGCTACCTAAGGGGATTTATTTATTTATTGTTACATTTGTATCCCACATTTTCCCACCTATTTGCAGGCTCAAAGTGGCTTACATTGTACCGTGGAGGCGTACGCCATCTCTGGTAGAGAAACAAATACAAAGATTTGCTGTGGTAGAATAAGGTTAATGTGTTATAGACACATTGGGGAATCATAGAGAGGAAGAGTTATGCACAGTCTATTACAAGCTTTGGTTTCGATGTGTTGCAGGGTTTAGGCACTTAGGTTGGGTATGCCTTTTTTGAACAGGTTGGTTTTTAGTGATTTCCGGAAGTTTAGGTGGTCCTACATTGTTTTCACGGCTTTTGGTAGTGCGTTCCACAGTTGTGTGCTTATGTAGGAGAAGCTGGATGCATAAGTTGATTTGTATTTGAGTCCTTTACAGCTTTGGTAGTGGAGATTTAGGTATGTTCGTGATGATTCGATTGTGTTTCTTGTTGGTAGGTCTATGTGGTCTGTCATGTAACCCGGGGCTTCGCCGTAGATAATTTTATGGACCAGGGTGCAGATTTTGAAAGCAATACGTTCTTTGATTGGTAGCCAGTGTAGTTTTTCTCGGAGGGGTTTGGCGCTTTCGAATCGTGTTTTTCCAAATATAAGCCTGGCCTGCTGTGTTTTAGAAGGTCTGAAGTTTCTTTATGAGTTGTTCTTTGCATCCCACGTAGATTTCATCTCAGTAGTCTGCATGACTTAGTACCATTGATTGTATCAGGCTGCGAAATGTTTCCCTCGTGAAGAATGGTTTCACGCGCTTGAGTTTCCACATTGAGTGTAACATTTTCTTAGTTGTAGAGTTAACTTGGCTCTCTAGTGTAAGGTTACGGTTGATAGTAACACCGACGATTTTCAGGCTGTCAGAGATAGGGAGGGTATATTTCCCTTCCTGTCATGACATAGGTGCTCGCGAGAAAATTAAAACAATTTTTTGTACTTGCTTTTTGGCGCCTATGGAGGTTACTTTTTATGTTATATTGGTAGGTCACCAAGCTTTGCATCAAGGTTTGTTGTTTATGACTGTTCATATCTGTGTTGGGGAGTGGATGGGGGGAGGGAGGAGGGAGGGACAATGCGTATCTCTAAGATTTAGAGGCTGAAGTAAGGGGAATGGGTTTTGATTGGTGTGCGTTTGTTGGTTGCTGAATACATAGTAACATAGTGACATAGTAGATGACAGCAGAAAAAGACCTGCACGGCCCATCCAGTCTGCCCAACAAGATAAACTCACATGTGCTACTTTTTGTGTATACCTTACCTTGATTTGTACCGGTCCTTTTCCATGCACAGACCGTATAAGTCTGCCTAGCACTATCCCCGCCTCCCAACCACCAGTCCCGCCTCCCACCACCAGCTCTGGCACAGACCGTATAAGTCTGCCCAGCACCATCTCCGTCTCCCACCACCCAATCTCGGCTAATCTTCTTAGGATCCATTCCTTCTGAACAGGATTCCTTTATGTTTATCCCACGTATGTTTGAATTCCGTTACCGTTTTCGTTTCCACCACCTCCCGCGGGAGGGCATTCCAAGCATCCACTACTCTCTCCATGAAAAAAATACTTCCTGACATTTTTCTTGAGTCTGCCCCCCTTCAATCTCATTTCATGACCTCTCGTTCTACTGCCTTCGCATCTCCGGAAAAGGTTCATTTGCAGATTAATACCTTTCAAATATTCATGTTCAGGTCCGCAAGTCTCTCCTCATACGTCTTGTAACACAAATCCCATACCATTCTCGTAGCTTTTCTTTGCACCGCTTCAATTCTTTTTACATCCTTAACAAGATACGGCCTCCAGAACTGAACACAATACTCCAGGTGGGTCCTCACCAACGACTTATACAGGGGCATCAACACCCCCTTTCTTCTGCTGGTCACACCTCTCTCTAAACAGCCTAACAACCTTCTAGCTATGGCCACCGCCTTGTCACACTTTTCGTCGCCTTCAAATCCTCAGATACTATCACTCCAAGATCCCTCTCCCCATCCGTACCTATCAGACTCTCCCCACCTAACACATACGTCGCCTGTGCATTTCTTCGCATTGAATTTTAATTGCCAAACCTTAGACCATTCTTCTAGCTTCCGTAGGTCCTTTTTCATGTTTTCCACTCCCTCCGGGGTGTCCACTGTTACAGATCTTAGTACCATCTGCAAATAGGCAAACTTTACCTTCTAACCCTTCGGCAATGTCACTCACAAATATATTGAACAGAATCGGCCCCAGCACCGATCCTTGAGGCACGCCACTACTCACCTTTCCCTCCTCCGAGCGAATTCCATTCACCACCACCCTCTGGCGTCTGTCCGTCAACCAGTTCCTAATCCAATTCATCACTTCGGGTCCTATCTTCAGCCCATTCAGTTTATTTAAGAGCCTCCTGTGGGGAACCGTGTCAAAAGCTTTGCTGAAATCTAAGTAGATTACGTCCATAGCTCGTCCCTGATTCAAGTCTCCTGTCACCCAATCAAAGAATTCAAGGAGATTCGTTTGGCACGATTTCCCTTTGGTAAAACCATGTTGTCTCGGATCTTGCAACTTATTGGCTTCCAGGAAATTCACTATCCTTTCCTTCAGCATCGCTTCCATTACTTTTCCAATAACCGAAGTGAGGCTTACCGGCCTGTAGTTTCCAGCTTCTTCCCTATCACCACTTTTGTGAAGAGGGACCACATCCGCCGTTCTCCAATTCCTCGGAACCTCTCCCGTCTGCAAGGATATATTAAACAAATCTTTAAGAGGACTCGTCAGAACCTCTCTGAGCTCCCTCAATATCCTAGGGTGGATCCCATCCAGTCCCATGGGTGTGTGTGTGTTTTTGTGGGCTGGGGCTTGGAGGGAGGGGGATGGGAGGGAGACCCTTTATACTAGCAGGTTCTGAAGGGAACTGGGAGAACAACATAGGTGATTTGCTGCTACTGGGTGGGCTTAGCTGGGAAGCCTATCTGGTAATATCCTGGTTTGTAATCGGTATTGTCTGGATCAGCTCAAATTGATTTTCTTACTGGCATCAGCATACTTAAAGTTTGTCACCTTAAACGTAGATGGCATACATTCCTCTATGCAAAGAACCTGCATCCTGCAATCTCTTAAGAGGGGACATGTGGATGTTGCTCTGCTGCAGGAAATGCACTTCAGCAAATTAGAACATCTGAAACTCAAGGAGGACAGGGTAGGTGCGCTCTATTATGTTGCTTTTAATAAAAGGCAGCGGGGCACAGACATATCAATTCATAAGAGGATGGCGTTTGTTCTACATACCCTTTATCAAGACCTGGAGGGCAGATATGTATCAGTGGATGGAGAGCTCCAGGGCATGAAAATAGCTTTTTGTAGTATATATGCACCCAATGTGTACTCCCATCAGTTTTTTTGCCCAGTTATTAGCACGCCTTGCCCCCCTAGATGATTATCAACTTGTTACTGGAGGTGACTAATTCCATAAGTGATCCCACCATTGATAGTAAGTTCTCCTAAGAAATCAGCTAGGGACCAAGAAGCCAGAACAGTAAATTTGCTTATTAACTCATTAGGAGTTTTTGATGTGTGGTGCATGTTACACACGGATGAGAAAGATTACACTTTTTACTCCCACCCACGTGGGATTTATGCCAGACTTGGTTAGAACATTCTCTCTCAGACCTCTTAGGTAGAAAGCTGAAATCCAGATCCTCCAGGGTAGCATTTTCTGAAATGCTACCTGTGCCACGCGCAGGGCCCAAGAGACAGGCAGAGCTCCAGAGTCTCAATGCGTGGATGAGACGATGGTGCAGGGAGGAGGGCTTTAGATTTGTTAGGAACTGGGCAACATTCTGGGGAAGGGGGAGCCTATTTCGAAAGGATGGGCTCCATATTAACCAGAGTGGGACCAGGCTGCTGGCATCGGCGTTTAAGAAGGAGATAGAGCAGCTTTTAAACTAGAAATGGGGGGAAGGCTGACAGTCGCTCAAAAGAGCATGGTTCGGGATAAGGTATCTTTCAAAGATATCACCATAACAGGGAAGATAGAGTATCCTGATAGTGAGGTTGCAAAAGAGATTGTAGTAGATCGGGTATCTTTAAATAACAATAAAAATCAGACAAAAGATTGCCAATTAATACTGTCAAGTACTAAGCATGATGTACTTAGGAACAACAAACATAGTTTGAAATGTCTATATGCGAATGCCAGGAGCCTAAGAAATAAGATGGGGGAGTTAGAATATATTGCACTAAATGAAAAATTAGATATAATAGGCATCCTGAGACCTGGTGGAAGGAGGATAACCAGTGGGACACTGTCATACCGGGGTACAAATTATATCGTAGTGATAGGGTGAATCGGATTGGTGGAGGGGTAGCATTGTATATTAACGAGAGCCTTGAATCAAATAGATTGAAAATTCTGCAGGAAACAAAACACTCCTTGGAATCACTGTGGATTGAAATTCCATGTGCAAAGGGGAAAAGGATAGTGATAGGAGTGTACTACCGTCCGCCTGGCCAGGACGAACAGACGGATGCGGAAATGTTAAAGGAAATCAGGGACGCAAACAAACTGGGCAACACAATAATAATGGGGGATTTCAATTACCCGCATATAGACTGGGTTAATGTAACATCTGTACACGCAAGGGACATAAGATTTCTTGATGAAATCAAGGACAGCTTCATGGAACAGCTAGTTCAGGAGCCGACAAGAGAAGGAAAAATACTAGACTTAGTCCTTAGTGGTGCTCATGATCTAGTGCAGGGGGTAACGATACGAGGGCCGCTTGATAACAGTGATCATAATATGATCGGTTTTGATATTGGCATTGAAGGAAGTGAAACTAGGAAATCAAGTACGCTAGCGTTTAACTATAGAAAAGGTGATTACGACAAAATGAGAAAAATGGTGAAAAAAAGACTGAAAGGAGCAGCTCGCAGAGTAAAAAACTTGCATCAGGCGTGGATGCTGTTTAAAAACACCATCCTGGAGGTTCAGGACAAATATATTCCACGTATTAGAAAAAAGGGAAAAAAGACTAAACGTCAGCCGGCGTGGCTAAACAGTAAGATAAAGGAAATCATTAGAGCCAAAAAACAATCCTTCAGAAAGTGGAGAAGAGAACCAACTGAAAGTAACAGGATAGATCATAAGGAATGCCAAGCCAAATGCAAAGCGGAGATAAGGAGGGCAAAAAAGGACTTTGAGAAGAAATTAGCGTTGGAAGCAAAAATACATAGTAAAAATTTTTTTAGATACATTAAAAGCAGGAAACGGCCAAAGAGTCGGTTGGGCCGCTGGACGAAAATGGTGTTAAAGGGGCGATCAAGGAGGACAAAGCCGTAGCGGAGAAATTAAATGAATTCTTTGCTTCGGTCTTCACCGAGGAGGATTTGGGGGGGGACACCGGTGCCGGAAAGAATATTTGAAGCGGGGGAGTCGGAGAAACTAAACAAATTCTCTGTAACCTTGGAGGATGTAATGGGTCAGTTCAGCAAGCTGAAGAGTAGTAAATCACCGGGACCTGATGGTATTCATCCCAGAGTATTAATAGAACTAAAAAATGAACTTGCGGAGCTACTGTTAGAAATATGCATTCTGTCCCTAAAATCGAGTGTAATACCGGAAGACTGGAGGGTAGCCAATGTTACTCCGATTTTTAAGAAGGGTTCCAGAGGAGATCCGGGAAATTATAGACCGGTGAGTCTGACGTCGGTGCCGGGCAAGATGGTGGAGGCTATTATTAAGAATAAAATTGCAGAGCATATACAAAAACATGGACTGATGAGACAAAGTCAGCACGGATTTAGTGAAGGGAAGTCTTGCCTCACCAATCTAATGCATTTTTTTGAGGGGGTAAGCAAACATGTGGACAATGGGGAGCCGGTTGATATTGTATATCTGGATTTTCAGAAGGCGTTTGACAAAGTGCCGCACGAAAGACTCATGAAGAAATTGCAGAGTCATGGAATCGGAGGTAGGGTATTATTATGGATTAAGAACTGGTTGAAAGATAGGAAGCAGAGAGTAGGATTGCGTGGCCAGTATTCTCAGTGGAGGAGGGTAGTTAGTGGGGTCCCGCAGGGGTCTGTGCTGGGTCCGTTGCTTTTTAATGTATTTATAAATGACCTAGAGATGGGAATAACTAGTGAGGTAATTAAATTCGCCGATGACACAAAATTATTCAGGGTCGTCAAGTCGCAGGAGGAATGTGAACGATTACAGGAGGACTTTGCGAGACTGGGAGAATGGGCGTGCAAGTGGCAGATGAAGTTCAATGTTGACAAGTGCAAAGTGATGCATGTGGGTAAGAGGAACCCGAATTATAGCTACGTCTTGCAAGGTTCCGCGTTAGGAGTTACGGATCAAGAAAGGGATCTGGGTGTCGTCGTCGATGATACGCTGAAACCTTCTGCTCAGTGTGCTGCTGCGGCTAGGAAAGCGAATAGAATGTTGGGTGTTATTAGGAAGGGTATGGAGTCCAGGTGTGCGGATGTTATAATGCCGTTGTATCGCTCCATGGTGCGACCGCACCTGGAGTATTGTGTTCAGTACTGGTCTCCGTATCTCAAAAAAGATATAGTAGAATTGGAAAAGGTACAGCGAAGGGCGACGAAAATGATAGTGGGGATGGGACGACTTTCCTATGAAGAGAGGCTGAGAAGGCTAGGGCTTTTCAGCTTGGAGAAGAGACGGCTGAGGGGAGATATGATAGAAGTGTATAAAATAATGAGTGGAATGGATCGGGTGGATGTGAAGCGACTGTTCACGCTATCCAAAAATACTAGGACTAGAGGGCATGAGTTGAAGCTACAGTGTGGTAAATTTAAAACGAATCGGAGAAAAGTTTTCTTCACCCAACGTGTAATTAGACTCTGGAATTCATTGCCGGAGAACGTGGTATGGGCGGTTAGCTTGACGGAGTTTAAAAAGGGGTTAGATAGATTCCTAAAGGACAAGTCCATAGACCGCTATTAAATGGACTTGGAAAAATTCCGCATTTTTAGGTATAACTTGTCTGGAATGTTTTTACGTTTGGGGAGCGTGCCAGGTGCCCTTGACCTGGATTGGCCACTGTCGGTGACAGGATGCTGGGCTAGATGGACCTTTGGTCTTTCCCAGTATGGCACTACTTATGTACTTATGTACCTCCTTTGCTAAGGAGCGCACAGCCTATATAGAGGATGCGGCTCTTTCAGATCATTCTCTTGGGGGCATAACCATTTGTCTGTGAGTGGGCCTGCTTGCTGGCGTATGAACCCCACGCTGTATTTGGGACTGTCACAGCTTCTCTAGGAGGGGAATCATAGCCCAAGACCTCGAACATCTCAGTCCAGGGCTCGACCTCCATCTCTAAATGAATCAGAATGGCAGCCGCCATTTTCCTGACAAAAGATGGAAAGGAAAGGTTCTCAGGTGCAGGATTTTCATCTTTCCTCAGGAAAGGAAGGGTCAAAAGAGATATCACAGGACTCCTCCTCCAAGAAGTACTGTTGATCATCATAAGACTCACATGAGCACGCTTCATTGCTGTCGGTGAAGAACTCCTAATGGGAAGGCCGAAATCAAGCCTGCCTAGATACAGAGGAAGCATGTCCTCGAGATGGGTGTCGAGGTGTCAGCTCCATCCTCTATTCAGGTGATGCTTCCTCCACCGACGTCAAGGGGGTGCCAGCACAGGAGGCTATCGACACCAGATCCACATGCGGCACCGGAATCAGAGACCTCAATGCAGGCTGAGGGCTTGGCAGGACAGTAGCCAAATGCACGGCAGGTGCAAAAACCCTGGATGCCGAAGCACTCTGATGTAAAAGATTTGCCAAGTGCTCATGAAATATGACCCATTGACCATTGGGAAAGACTGGGCATCGTGTCAAAGACAGGCGGATACTGAACTACCGGAGTCGAAATGGGTGCCGGGTCTTGGCTGCATGGAGACCTGTGCATCAGCACCTCTTATATGGAAGGGGGGGGGAATGGTCCTTCCAGCAAAGATGCTTTTCAGGAACTGAGGGTTCACTTGATGCCCCAGAGCTCCCGGCACCATGCATCAAGGGGGATCAATACTTTTTGGCCTTCGCATGATGATGATCATCAACGCTCCTCTGTGCCAGCAAGGACGCCACTGAATCTTCACATTGCCTTGGGGTCGGGTCCAATGATGACCGGTCCCAGTGGGCCCTGCACAGCATTCGGCATTGAGGCAGGTGAACACCCACTCGATGCACATCCATTCTCTGTGTCAGAGACAGGCCTAGCAGCCATATGGACTGATGCACCTGATGGCGATTTTAAAGATTTGAACCAGGCTTCAAAAAGTTTCTCACCGAGTCTCTCTTTTCTTCACACAAAGACACAGAGCACAGCTGGGAAAAGGGATGCTCAAGTCCCAAACGCTGAAGACACCATCTTTGCCAGAGATAGTCCTGTTGTAAAGCCACAGAGATCCTTCGATGACATGGCAGGGAAAACAGCCATGGCCAAATCAAATGACTCGATGATGGCAGAAAGGGGCAAAGCACCTGAAAACATTAGTGGGACAAGTCCCGAACGGAGCTCAGGCTTGAGAGTGCAAAAACCTTAAAAGTGTGTGGGGGGGGGGGGGGGGGGAACCTATTTAAATTAATAAGAGGCCAAAACATAAGACCAAAAAAAGAACAAGAGAAAGGAACAGGATAAAAATCTTCTTAGGAAAGCACTCTCTCACCAGACGGTGTCAGGAGCTGTGGAAAGGGTGGCCTCTCCTCAAAACGGATGAGAAGAGACTGAAGGTCCTGCGCTCTCACATTGGGCAGGAAGGCACTCTCACATACACGGTGGAGACACTGTGCATGATCTTAAAGCTTTATTAATAGCTTTTTTATGCTCCCCACCATGTGACGTGTATGACATCACCCACATGTGACAAAATGGCCAGCTTGTCCTTGGAAAAATTAACTGCCCCTTAAACTTAGCAATTGGTTGCACCAACTTTAGCAAAAATAATTTGTCTAATATCATTTTGTTTTTAAGGTTTCTGATAATATTAGACAAATGGAGAGATCAACCTTTATACCCAGAGGACTGCATGAACCTCACTTCTATCCCTGGTGGGCTATATTATGTAATGTTGGAACTCGAAATGCACAGCACTCTATAGTGCACAGCACTTTATAGTAAAAATTGAACTATAAACAATAGAAACAAACTGCTAGTGTGCTTGTTTGTTGAATACATTATTTAAAAATAAGCAAAACTGTGGTTAATGTTGTTGTCTGTGTATACTTCCTATGGGCCTCACAGGCTGAATAAAATTCAATGGCAGACTGCATTCAGCCTGTGAACCACAAGTTGCTTACTCCAGCACTATGCCAAAACATATATAAGCCACATTGAGCCTGCAAATAGGTGGGAAAATGTGGGATACAAATGTAACAAATAAATAAATAAAATATTATGTTAATACAAGATGTTGACTATTGAAGATTCACAGGAAATTTCTGACTTTCACTCAATCTGAACCCCAAATCTTTTACTCCTGCTTATATACAAAGCAATGACCATCATCTTTCATCACTCTTTCACCAGCCTGTCCCAAACCACCATTCTATTTTTTTTATTTTTTTTTTCATTTCAAGCTAAGTATCTTCCGTTACCCAAACATCCCACAGATTTACAGGGACTGCATTCTGGTATCCTGTTTCAAGCTAACATGCAATTCCTTTGCCTCTTTCTGATGTAACCCTATCTCCCTATCTGCTTGGGCTCACAGGGACAATATGACAGCCGCACCTAGTGGTTGTGCTCCTCGGCATGTGCATTCTGCTAAAAAGATTCTACCACCTCAGCATACACTAAAGATGCTCATTTCCCCTTGATCACTTTTGGATTGACTAAAAACTTGTATTTCTGTAGCAAGGCTCACTTGAGATGTAATTAAAAATTCCATATACAAAAAGTTAGGAAATCTACTACAATTTTCATCCTTCCCAAAAATTCAAGTAAATTGAGAGTACCTGATCACGGGTGAAGTCTCCCACAAGCTTCAATTGAATGTTGGAGTTACAGGAAATGTGGCACAAAATCTTTGCACTTTCAAATGCCAGTTCAGGATCACTGCTTCCATGGTACAGATACCTTTAAGAATAAAATCAAATACTGTAATAAAACTAATTAACAGAGAAAACCGGAAAAGGTGCTGAAGATATTAATCAGATTCTAAAATTTATCTTGCACAGTTGACCTCTGATGAGGCTTCAATATTAAGTGCAACATGTTAAGCAAGCTCTAAGAAGTCATCCTGTAAAGCTAATAAACCAGTTCCGCCTGGAGAAAACATCCTTCAAACATCACTTGTCTCTACTGTTTGGTCCCCATGTCAAAAGCACGTTTTCAGAAGGCAATTCTAAAAGGAAATTCCACATGTAAAAATTATTATACCTGTGTAAACCACCTATCTGAACACTAACTACCTATATGAAGGTAAAAGTACATGCTTTGTTTCATCAGCATGCATACTTTTAGCCAAATTATTGTGAAGGCCTTCTAAGGGCAGAGTTAGGACAGGGAAGAAAATACCATGTATGGGGAATAATATTCAGTTCACTGTGGTCAGCAGTTTTTAAGGCTGACCATCATGGGCAAAATTAACCTTAGGTATTCAAATGCAGGATGTGTGTGTGTGTGTGGGGGGGGGGGGGGGTCTGCCCTGGATATGGGCAGCAAGGAGATGCGACGAGCAGTCATGCGGCTGTCAGCGCTGCCAGTCTACAGTCAACTGCCCCCCCCCCCTCCAACAACTTCCTGTTCAGGGGCAGGGGACCGGCAGAGCCAACAGCTACGCGACCGCTCAGTGAACCCACCATGCGTGGAGCAGGGGTTGCACAGCCCTCAAGTGGCAACAGTAGTTATGCCACTGCAGGGCACTGAATACCTGGATATGTGCAGTCACCCATAAGTTAACCAGGCACCAGCCGATATTCAGACCAGTGCCCTGTAAACTTGGTGGATAAAGTTAGAACAGCTTTTCTGCTATATGGAAAAGAATAAAAAGCCTGAACTAAAATCTGAAGGATAATCAAGAAAAAAATTTCTGAATGAATGGTAAAAATTACATCAATATGTTTCAGTAAGTTAAATGACTTTTGAATGTTGGGCTACTATATATGATGTTGTTGCTGAAGTGTTATGCTTGTAATTTTTTTTCTTGAAAAACTAAGACTAAAAAAATAATTGAGATTCATCTCAGATAATGCAATTTCAAAAACAATTTCTAAACTAATATGGCAATCAGCTTCCCTAGTCAACATAATATTCTAAATAATATTTTGGATCCTAACATGTTATATGCAGATCTTACAAACTCCTCAGACATCAATTATTATTTATTTTATTTATTGCATTTGTACCCCACATTATCCCACCTTTTTGCAGGCTCAATGTGGCTTACAGAGTGTTGTTATGATATAGTCATTACATGATTTTAAATAGTCGGCAATAAGCTGAAGGTAGATGAGGATTTAAATGGAAAGGTGATAGGTAAGGTCGTGTGAGAGGTTTTTGACGCACTTGGGTAGTTTAGGAGTGGTTAGTTTCATTAGGATTTCTTTTGTAGGCTTTGTTGAAGAGATATGTCTTCAAAGATTTGCGAAAGCTGGTTAAGTTGTCCGTGGTTTTCAGGGCCATAGGTAGTGCATTCCATATCTGTGTGCTTTTGTAGGCAAAGGTAGTAGCATATGCCTGTTTGTATTTAATTCCTTTACAGCTGAGAAAGTTCAAATGGAGGAATTTGCGGGCTGATCTTTTGGCGTTTCTAAGCGGCAGGTCCACTAGGTTTAACATGTAGAGTGGGGCGTCTGCGTGAATTATTACAGAACACAACTAGACTCATGTATAATGCAAAAGAATTTGATAGGAAATCACCTAGCTTTCTCAATTACATTGGCATCCTATACATGGTTGTGCCCTTTTTAAGATTGCCAGTTTGATTTTTTTTTTTTTTAATTATTCACAATTTAAATCCATCATATATGCTATATTTTATTTTTCTTCCATCAGTGACAAGATTATTAAGAACATATAATCAGTTGAAATTACATTTTGCAAATAGTAGAAACCAACATTTTAAGAAGGGAAAATTAGGTTCTTACCTTGGTAATTTTCTTTCCTTTAGTCATAGCAGATGAATCCATTACAAGTGGGTTGTGTCCATCAACCAGCAGGGGGAGATAGAGAGCACTGAAAAACCATAGTGCCTCATGGCCAGCTAGCTCCATCTGCCTCTTCAGTATTTGAAGCTTCCAAAGCAGTGTTAGACTGCAAAGCATAACAACATGAACTTTCCTCACAGCGGATGAACGCCCCAAAACTGGAGCTATAATTCAAAGGAGGGAATGAACTCATCCTCCTGTAGGGAATGAACTCATCCTCCTGTAACTGAACAGAAATCCTGAAGACTGTTTTCCAACTTCTCCCAATGAGGGAACAAATCTACAGGAAAAACTGAACATAAAAGTAACATGAATCACATAATGAACCACTGAGGGAGGGCTCATGGATTCATCTGCTATGACTAAAGGAAAGAAATTACCCCACATCCAGCCTGTAATGTCGGGCAAAAGAGAGCTTCGAAGCCCAATTAGCTGCACTACATATCTCTTGAAGAGAGTGCTCCAGTTTCAGCACAAGAAGAGGAAATCGCTCTTGTGGAATGTGCCTTAAAGGCTTCAGGCGGAGGCCAGCCAGATAGCAGATATGCTGAAAAGATAGCTTCTTTGAGCCAACGGGCTATACGGGCCTTAGATGCTGGAGAACCTCTGCGCGGACCTGACAAAAGAACAAAAAGATGATCAGAGGTCCTGAAGGCATTTGACATGCGCAGATATTGCAACAGAGCCATTCGCACATCCAGAAGGTGCAACTGCCCATAGGCTTCTGGAAACTCCTCTTTAGAAAAGGAGGGCAGGAAAATAAGCTGGTTTAGGTGAAACGCTGAAACCACCTTAGGCATGAAGGAAGGCACCATACGTACCATTACTCCGGACTCTGAAAATTGCAGAAATGGGTCTCGACAGGACAGCGCATGGAGCTCAGATACCCGTCTCGCCGATGTCACGGCCACCCAAAAGACCGTCTTTAAGGTCGCATCCTTCTCCAAAGCTCGCCTAAGCGGCTCAAAGGGCGAACACTGAAGGGCCTTTAAAACTAACCCCAGGTTCCAGGCCGGACACGGGGCCCACACAGGAGGACGGAGCCGAAGCACCCCTCTAAGAAACCGTGTCAGATCCGGGCAAGCAGCCAGAGAGAGGCCAGCGACCTTCCCTCGAAAACATGCTAAGGCTGCCACTTGAACACGCAGGGAATTATAGGCCAAGCCTTTTTGTAAACCATCCTGCAAAAAGTATCAGCGAGACAGAAGCCCACATGGGTGTGATCGCTTTAGAAGCATACCAAGCCTCAAATTGGCGCCAAATCCTGGCATAAACCACGGAAGTAGAATGCTTGCGGGCTTGCAGGAGAGTGGAAATGACTTTACTGGAATATCCCTTGTATCTCAATTGCGCCCTCTCAATAGCCATGCCGTAAGACCAAAGCGGCAGGCGTCCTCCATGGTCACCGGGCCCTGTGACAACAGGTTCGGTACCAGAGGTAACGGCAGGGGATCCTCTACCAGCATCCACCGGAGGTCCGCATACCACGGCCTCCTGGGCCAATCCGGGGCAATGAGAACCACCTCTCCTTGGTGGAGCCAAATCCGCAGGAGAACTTGCCCTATCAAGGGCGACATACAGGAGGCCCTGAGGCCAGGGTTGAGCCAAGGCATCCAACCCTGCCGAGCGAGGATCTCTCCGTCCGCTGTAAAAGCACGGGACTTTGGCATTTCTACTTGACGCCATAATATCCATTACGGGGTTTCCCCATTTGGCATATATCTGCAGGAATACTTCGTCTGCAAGTTCCCACTCCGCTGGGTCGATCTGATTCCTGCTCAGATAATCGGCTTGCACGTTGCTCTGACCTGCAATATGAGCTGCTGACGGAAACTGCAGATGAAGCTCGGCCCAGTGGCAGATCTGCGCGGCCTGAGCTGCTAGTGCTATGCACTGAGTGCTTCGGCGATTTATGTAGGCCACTGCTATTGTGTTGTCCGACAGAACTCTGACAGCCAATCCTTCCAGGGTCAAATGAAAGGCCAGAAGCGCCTGGAAAATCGCTTTCAACTCCAAGCGATTGATGGACCACTCCGACTCCTCAGGTGTCCAAAGACCCTGGGCATGCCTTCCCCGGCAATGTGCACCCCAGCCCTTCAGGCTGGCATCTGTTACCACCAAGCACCAATCGGGGAGCATAAGCAGCATTCCTCGCCGCAGCATGCTGTCTGAGAGCCACCACTCCATACTGATCCGGGCCACAGGGAGCCACGTGAGTCTGCATTGATAATCCTGAGATATTGGAGACCACCGTTGAAGCAGGGAACACTGCAGAGGTCTCAGGTGCGCTCTCGCCCAAGGCACCACTTCCAAAGTGGCCGTCATCGACCCCAACAGCTGGACTATGTCCCAAGCTCGCGGGCGAGACATCCTCAGGAGCAGACGGACCTGGTTCTGAAGCTTGCACCGCCTTTGCTCGGGTAGGAAGACCATCCCCGAGGCTGTGTCGAACCGGACCCCCAAATATTCTAGAGATTGAGAGGAGGTCAGGTGACTTTTGGCTATATTGACGACCCAGCCCAGAGCAGTACTGAGACCACTCTGGCTGTAACCTGATGACTCTCTTCTGCAGAGTCTGCTCTGATGAGCCAGTCGTCTAGGTACGGGTGAACCTGGATACCCTCTCGCCTGAGAAAAGCAGCTACTACCACCATTACCTTGGAAAAGGTTCAGGGAGCTGTGGCGAGGCCAAAAGGCAAGGCCCAAAACTGGAAATGTTTTCCCATCATCGCAAAATGCAGAAACCTCTGGTGCGGGGGCCAAATTGATATGTGCAAGTAAGCTTCTTTCAGGTCCAGAGATGTGAGAAACTTTCCTGGCTGTACCGCCGCTATGACGGAGCGCAGGGTTTCCATGTGAAAATGCTGCATGTTCAGAGACTTGTTGACTTCTTTTAAGTCTAGGATAGGCTGAAAAGACCCTCCTTTTCGCGGCACCACAAAGTAAATGTAGTAATGGCCAGAGCCGCATTCGGCAGGAGGCACGAAGGAAACCGCCCCTATGTGAATCAAGCCTTGCAAGGTCTCCTCTACTGCCGCCTGTTTGACGGCAGAACCGCATCGGGACTCCACAAACACGTCTCTTACCGGGGCATTAAATTCTATTCTGTAGCCTTCTCTGATCAGGTCCAAGACCCACTGATCTGAGGTAATCTTGGCCCACTCATCGAGAAAGAGGGAAAGTTGCCCTCCTATCACAGGAATCGAGGAGGGGGCCGGCGCACCATCATTGAGTGGGTCACCCTTGAACTCCAGGTCTTGAGCCTGCTGCTGCAGAACGTTTGTCCGAGCGAAAGGAGTTCCTCTGCTGAAAACGGGCACGCAAAGTGAACCCAGCAGAACACCCCGGACGGTACCTTCTAGCTTCACGGAAGCAAGGTCTGTAAGAGGAGGGAACCGCCTGACCCTTGGAAGAAGGCCACGGCCTATCCTCAGGTAAGCGCTGGGGTTTGGCATCCCCCAGGCCTTTCACAATTTTCTCCAACTCCTCACCAAACAGGAGAAGGCCTTGAAAGGGCAACTTCACCAACCTTTGTTTGAGGCCATGTCAGCTGCCCAATGCCGTAGCCACAGAAGACCGCCACCGCTACAGCCATCTGCTTAGCCGAAGCTCTGACCAGATCATAAAGGGCGTCAGCCAAAAATGACAAGGCCGACTCCATCTGCAGTGCCACCTCCGTAAGGGGCTCCGCTCCATCTCCAGGCTGTTCCACTGCCTATTGTAACCAAGCGAGGCAGGCTCAAGCAGCTGCATACAGACGCCCGTAAGGATAGGCCTGAAATTTCAAAGGACATTTCATAGCTGCCTCCAGGCGATGGTCCTGCATGTCCTTCAGGGCAACTCCTCCTTCCACTTGGAGGGTAGTTTTCTTTGTCACAGCCGTGACCAGGGCATCCACTTTAGGCACTGCTAGGCGCGCCAAATGCTCCTCACAGAGGGTATAATTGCCCCATAGCCCTGGCGACTTTCAAAAGCCCCTCGGGGTCAGCCCATTGAGCCGTGATAAGCTCTTGGATGGAGTCATGCAAAGGAAAGGCTCGAGCAGGCTTGTTAGTACTTGCCATCCTCGGATTACCGGAGGAGGTCTCAGTACTCCCAGGGTCTTCTATAGAGAGGACCTGCAAGGCATCAGTAATAAGCGCTGGCAGCTAATCGCGGTGGAAAATCCTCACTGCGGAAGGATCATCTGGATCCGGTGGCAATCCTGCACCTTCTTCTGGCTCTTCAGACCACGAAGGCCAGCCAGACCCCTCAGAGTCTTCCCATCCCGACCACCGGGGGGGGGGGGGGGGGGGCACCACTCTCTGAAGGGGAATCCAACCTTCTGCACTTGTCTTGCGGCCATCTGTCAGGGGAAAACGCGCCTGACGGTAATCCAAAGCCAGACTCCACTGGAGGGGGATACAGAAAGCAGGGCCACAGAGGACCCCTGCGTAAGAGCTCTTTTTAAAATGTATGCATTATGCAGCAATAAAACAAATTCAGGGGAAAATGGCTCACCCTGGCATCCTGGTTCCAGTCCGGGGGATATTAGCCTCCACACGAGGCACCCCTCCAGGCTCAAACCCCTCCGCCTCAGCGGGGGTCGCGCCATGTTCGAAAATGGCGCCCGCTGCCAGCTCCACGGAGCGGGAAGGAATATCGCTCGCCATGCTCGGGCCAGCTCTAACAGAGCCCCGCTGCAGATTTGCGCTTGCCACAAACGGAACAGCGCTTAACTTTCACAGCAGCCATCACCGAAAGCGGCGGAAATTCAAAATGGCGGATTCGCACCAAAATCGTCCCGAACGCAAGCCCTCCCCGGAGGACCTACAAAATGCTCTTACCTCACCAGACCAAGTCTCCGAGCTCCGGTCACTTTTCTGGGATCACAGCGCCAAAGCGCAACGCAACTTATTATTTTTTTTTTTTAATGCTGTGAGGAAAGTTTGAGGCAACAGCGAAAGAGGCAAATTTCCAACTCCGGAGGATTAGTAGCGTGGGAAAGGCAGGGAAAGGGCAAACCTATGTGCCTGCATCCATAGCGTGGGCAAAGACAGGGACAGGGCTTGCCTATTTGTCTACTTCCACATCGGGGGCCGGGTAAGGCAGGGAAAGGGCTAACCTATTTGCCTTTAAAGTGGGCACCATCAGCCACAACACCCCTGCTACAACTGGCAAAAGCACAGGAGCCACCCCAGGCAGATTTTCTGAAGGAGCTTGAACAAGCTGCAACCACCCTGCTGGGGAGATAGAGAATACTGAAGAGGCAGATGGAGCTAGCTGGCCATGAGACACTATGGTTTTTCAGTGCTATCTCCAGTTTTCCATCCCCTGCTGGTTGATGGACACAACTCACTCGTAACGGATTCATCTGCTTGATGACAAGGAAGGTTTCTATTTCATTTTTACATCAGGGAGCCATGTTATGGAAAGACCTTCCTCGGGTAATATGTAATCAGGACTACCTTATTTTTCAATGCCTGTTAAAAATGTATTTGAAATATCATGTGGACTTTCAGAACCAAAAATAAGAGCAGGACTAGTTTGGACAAATCTGATATCGTACGGTAAACAAACAGGTAGAAAAGGTGACAGCAAAACACCTTGATACTATAGTGCATAAGGAGAAGGAAAAGGATGTGATAATTCCTATGTATATTTCTCTGAAGAGCTGTCATTTAGAGTGCTATGTAAAACGCTGGAGACTACCACTTCAAAAATATATAACGTGAAGATGTTAGTCCAAATGGCAGATAATAAAAGTCAGTTACCTTTTTCATAAAGCATATGGGGACAGATTTAAACATCTCAATATGTATAATTTGGAACAAAAGCAAGAGAGATGAAATATGATAATTTAAATACCTCAGTGGCATAAATGAACACCTCTGGAACACCTCTGGAACACCTTGCCAAGAACTATTCGAAGAGTCAGTGACCTTTTACCCTTCTGGAAGTAGCAAAAAACTCACCTCTTCAAGCAAGCCTACACGAATGACCTGACAATCTAGAAATCCTACCCGGATCAGACCATAAAGACAGAACCTGGAATATGCTCCCCTACTCAATCCTCTTTAAACTCATCCCTCTTCTAACCCCTTAATATTTTGCCTTACTTACAATACGCTCCCTATACTCACTCTCCTTTCATTCCCTACCTCGACTATTCTCCTTACCTCACCCATCTCATTTTCCCACATCTACTTAACTACCTCTTTCACTATATGTAAGCTGTATCCATTCCTTGTTATTCTGTAAACCTATTATACTATGTAAGCCGCACTGAACCTGCTAATAAGTGGGAAAGCGCGGGATATAAGTGTTACAAATAAATAAATAAGTCACTGAAAATGAAAAGGAAGATGTGGAATAAAAGGGTACAAGATAATGATACAAGGGGATACAGTTGGGAAAAACTTCTTTATAGAAAAGGTGGTTGATGTGTGGGACTTGGTGGAAAAGATGCTGCTACCTGAATTCAAGAAAGCATGGGACAAGCATAGAGGATTTTTAAGGGAGAATGGATGAGCAGACTTTATAGGCCTTATAGTCTTAATGTGCTGTCATTTTCTCTGTTTCTATATTTTTTACACTACTTTTAACTCTTCATCCCTATTCACCTATTCAGTTCCCATGTCAGTTTTAATCAATCCCTTATTTGTCCTGTCTGTATTGAATAGATTATAAGCTCTTAAAAAAGGACTGTCATATGTTTTATGTACAGTTCAGTGTATGCTTAGTGGTGTAACAGAAATGATAAGTAGTAGTAAGTAAAAAAAGGAAACAAGAAAAATAAAAGCTAAAAGAAGAAGCAAAAAAGGTTAAGAGTTTAAATCAGGTGTGGCAGGTGTTTACAAATACCACCGATTTGTTTAAAAATACCACCTTAGAAGTTGAGACCAAATGGATTCCACATGCTAAAGTAGACGGAAGGATGGCTAGTTGACATTCAGTATGGCTTAAAGATGAGCTGAAAGAGGCTATTCTAGCAAGAAGAACATCTTTTTAAAAAATGAAGAAAAAAAAAAACTAATTGAAGAAAACAGGAACCAGCATAAGCACTGGCAAGCTAGATACAAACCACTGATAAGACAAGAGAAAAAAAAAACGAGTAACATAGGCACTCAGGGAGAACAAGGCGATAGTGAAGACACTAAATTATGGTTATGGTCTATTGAGATTTGCTATACCACCACATCTGACTAGCATTTCTCAGCGGTTTACATTAAAATAATACAAAGTCTCATAGAAAAGTGAAAGGAACTATATAATTTGATAGGATAGTGGATAGAACAAACTTTACAGGGAAGAGAGAGTCAAAGAGGAAGAATCTTGTGTTGCTGAATAGTTTACCAAAACATTACGCTATGTCAAGACCTTTAACAAAGAGCCAGGCCTTTAATTTCGATATGAATGTTTTAAAAGAGGTTTCAGCATGAATATCAAGTGGGAGGGAGCTCCATGGAAAAGGGGCAGTGAAAAAGAAAGCACGGTGGTGAGTTGATTCTAACTGGGCAGATTTTGGGTTCGGTACAACTGATCGATAGTTGTTGAGTAAAAGGAGGAGACGTGCTGTGGAGTATGGAATGGTGAAAGAGAATAGGTAGTGCGGGAGGCCAAGTCTACGTGATTTGAATGCAAGGACCAATAGTTTATGCGCTGATGAATTAGTAGCTAAACACACATCCTCAACACTCGAAACCCTGGCTAACACTAACAAAACACTAACTGACGAACTATGCATCATACTATTCTACCGCCAATCTGGAAGCTGGACAAATGCCCAAGATGATTTCATGGACTTCATATCAATCACCCAAATGCCTTACTAACAGGAGAAATAAACCTGAGCCTAGATATCAGCATCCTAGATATATTAGCCCACAGATTTTCAATGACCAACATACTAACAAACCACATATGGGAATAGGTACCATGGTCTGACCACAAGCAGCTCACCTTCACACTACAATGGAAAGAGAACGGCAAGAAAAGAGAAATAAAAACACAACATACTTTCACAACCAGAGGAAAGTGGATAACCATATATTATGGAAAACTATAAATGAACTCAGCAACATATCACACGAGGATAAACACTTCATCAGAAAATGGGATGAAGTAAGCAAAAACACATTAAAGAAACAGCAACCATGCAAAACTAAAACAAAAATCAAAACACAACCACATCCCTGGTTTAACAAACCATTACAAATGAAAAAAACATGTAGAAAACATGAAAGAGAATGGGCCAAAAGCAAAACGGACACAAACAAAAAATATGGAGAAAAGCCATAACATATATAAACAGCATAAAGAAAGCAAAAGCACAACACTACAGTACTAATTCAAACCTCGACCAGACCAATACGAAAAAATATTCAAACTCATGAACACACTACTGAAAAACCACCAACTGCAGACGAAACTGCACAATACTTTAAAAACAAAATAGCAAACAGGATCAAACCTTGCAAAACCGCAAATAAACGTCATAGAATACCAACAAAACTGTGAAACAAATGATAACTCCACTGCAGCAGATAGAATATAGACCTCTTTCAAACCACCTCAACCAGACACAGTAAAGACACTACTAACAAAATACACAGATGAATACTGCCTACCAGTGGCGTAGCCAGACTGCCAATTTTGGGTGGGCCTGAACTCAAAGTGGGTGGGCAAAAAATTTTCTCTCTACCGCCCCCCCACCCCCAGCAAAATTTAGTCACACTCAGATGCATTTGTCACACAGGGTAAAGTGCTGCTTTTCAGTGCATCAGATTTCAGACAATTTATTTAATAGCCTAATCCTTTTCAGTGAGCTTTCAGAGGCCAAAACCTCCTGCCTCAGGTCAGTATAATGCTGTTACGGTATCCTCTCCTGACCTAAGGAAGGAACAATTGGTCTCTGAAACTTTATTAACACCATATTACTTTATCCTAAATTAAAAATAAAATTATTTTCTTTACCTTTGTTGTATGGCCATTTACTTTTTCTCATTGTGTTGCTCCCAGTCTCTAGATTCTGCTTACCTTCGTTTTCGCTGCTCTTCTCCCAGGGTTTCCTGGCCATTTGTCATTTTTCTCTCCTTTTTCTTTGCTTTCTTCAATATTTTTCTGCCTCTCTCTGTGTCCAGATTTAATTCATTCTTACTATCCATTCTTTAATTTCCTTCATCTACTATCTTTTTCTCACCCTTGTTCTCCCCATGCCCCTTCCTCTTATTCTCCAATCTTTCACTACTCCCCCTTTCCATGCAGCAGCTCTCCTCTTTCTCTCCCCATCCTTCCAGTGTCTCCTCTCTCTCTCCCCATCCTTTCAATTGTCTCCCCTCTTTCTTTCTGCATCCTTCCATCGTGTCACCTCTTTCTTTCTCCCTACCCTTCCATCCAGCGTCTTCCCTCTTTCTCTCCCCATCCTTCTACCCATCTACCCTCTCTCCTGATCCTTCTATCTAATGTCTCTCTCCCTCCTTCTAACCAGTGTCTACCTCTCTACCCTTTTCTGTTCAGTGTCCCTTCTCTCTCCCCATCCTTCCGTCTGTTTTCCCTCTCTCTCTCCCCATCTTTCCGTTTTCCCTCTTTCTCTGCCATCCTCCCATCTGTGTTCCCTCTTTCTCTCCCCATCCTTCCGTTTTCCCTCTTTCTCTGAAATCCTCCCATCTGTTTTCCCTCTCTCTCTCCCCATCCTTCCGTTTTCCCTCTTTCTCTGCCATCCTCCCATCTGTTTTCCCTCTTTCTCTCCCCATCCTTCCGTTTTCCCTCTTTCTCTGCCATCCTCCCATCTGTTTTCCCTCTCTCTCTCCCCATCCTTCCGTTTTCCCTCTTTCTCTGCCATCCTCCCATCTGTTTTCCCTCTTTCTCTCCCCATCCTTCCGTTTTCCCTCTTTCTCCCCATCCTGCCATCCGTTTTCCCTCTCCCGATTCAGGCCCACCAGCTCCAGCTCCCATTGCCGGCCACTGCTGCTTTTCATGATGAGTAGCAGGGCCGGCGCTACAAAAAGAAGAAGCGCTCAGCTGACTGAGCTGAGCGCCAACGCTAACACGACGAGAAAAAATGTTTTAAAAAAAACATGGCACCGCAGGCAGCCTCGAAGCATTGGCTGCTGGCTCTGCAGGCTCATCCCGTCTCTTACGTCACTGCCCCTGCTTCGCTCCAAGTTGAATTACAGGTTGAAAAACCCTCCAGACTGGTTTATCGAGTACCTCTCCAAATACATCACATATATGTTTGAAAGAAGTCAATTTCCAACAAAGGAGATATAGTACTCACACCTATCCCCAAAAACACAACCAGCAAGACCAGCAATCACAAATTATAGACCTGTAGCCTCAATACCATGCTGACCAAAACGATGGAACATCTAGTAACACAGCAACTACTGGAATACTTGATAAATTCTCAATTCTTCACAGCTCCCAATCACAGTTCAGACCACAACACAGCACTGAGACGGTCATAAACACCCTGATAACGAAATTCAGAAGCATAATATGCCAAAACGTACTACTACAATCTGACATGTCGTGCGTTCTACTTAGATGACCATACTACACTAATGAAACTGCTCAACAACATAAGAATCAGTGGTGAAGTGGCAACATGGTCCAAAGACTTCCTAAAGACCATAACCTATATTGTAAAAATGGAAAACCAAATGTCAGCCTCATGGATGCCTGAGTGCAGGGTACCACAGGGATTGCCAATATCACCAATACTGTTCAATGGTGCCACTTGGAAAAAAAACTGGGATTAATGGGTTTCAACCCATTCAGATATGCAGATGACGTCACCATCTTCATACCATTTCAAAACAGTATCACAAACATACAGGACAAAATTTAAAAAGGATCAGACCTCATGGAAGAATAGACAACAACTTTCAAACTCAAATTGAACAGAGATAAAACCAAATTCCTAGTACTACGCAGCCCACACAATCCAACTCCATACCAAAAATTCACAATCAACAAACATACCACATCGAAACACAACATCAAAATGCTTCAGAACACTATGGAAACTGAGAAGAATAAGAGACTATTTCCCTAGACAATCCTTCTGGATACTGGTCCAATCAACGATACTATCGCAACTAGATTATGTAATGCAGCATATGTAGGGTGCAAGGAAAGCACACGAAAATCACTGCAAACAGACCAAAACACAGCAGCAAGACTGATCTTCAAGAAATCGAAATATAAAAAAGCAACCCTACTGCTCGAAACAGTACAATGGCTACCAATCAAGGCAAGACTACTATTTAAAGTGAGCATCGTAATCTACAAGATACTATTCAGAATGGCATTGGAATACATGCTTAACATGATCGAACTATCCCCAAGAAACACAAGCCAAGAAAACAGAAGCTACCTACTCCTACATTTACCCAACTGCTAGAAACTATCTACGAAACCACCTACACAGAAGGATTTAGTTACCTAGGTTCCAAATGGTGGAATGCGATACCAAAAACCAAAGCAGCATCACAAATCCACTACAATTTAGAAAAGAAATTAAAACCTACCTCTTCAAAAAAATTCTACAACTAAACACAAAACTATCATTGTCTTCCCTCTTCAAATACAACACAAATAAATATCACCAAACTCTACAACTAAATACAAAAGTTACTATCCTTTCCGCTTCAAAACGTTCTCTACAAAAATCTATGAATAACTACACACAGTAGCATATAGTAACACAGTAACATAGTAAACAAAGGCAGATAAAGACCAACAAGATACTCATTTTACATGGTATGCAATACTTTATATGTATAACAGTTTGATTTGTCCTTGTCATTCTCAGGGCACAGACCGCAGAAGTCTGTCTAGCACTATTCTCATACTAAAACTTCTGAAGCTAACGTCGAAGCCCCTTAAAATTTACACTCTAGAACATCCAAATCTATTCAGTCACGATCAGGGCACAGACCGTATAAGTCTGCCCAGCACTAGATTTCCTTCCTAATAACCAATGTTGAAACCCAATTTCAGGCAATATTCCATTGATCCATGCCTTCTGAACAGGATTCCTTTGTGTTTATCCTATGCATGTCTGAATTCCATTACTGTTTTCATCTCTACCACCTCCAGAAGGACGGCATTCCATGTAACCACCACCCTCTCAGTGATATGGCCTCCAAAACTGAACACAATACTCCAAGAAGGGTCTCACCAACGACATGTAGAGGGAGTATCAACATCTCTTTTCTTCTGCTGATTATACCCCTCTCTATGTAGCCTATCATCCCTCTGGCCACTGCAGTCGCCTTGTCACATTGTTTCTTCACCTTCATATCCTCAGACACCAATACACCAAGGTCTCTTGCCTGAGAGGAGCTTACTAATTTCTCCCCATTTGGTACCTCTCTTTTGGGTATCTGCACTCCAAGTGCATCACTCTGCATGTCTTGGTATTACATTTTAACTATTGATTTAAATTACGCCAGACATCCCTAGATGTACTGTGTCATGTATTGTATTTTTTGTTGTTGTTTTTTATATATGCAGTGCTCAGTGTAATGCTGTAGTACCTTTGACCATATATTATGGAGTAGGTATGCAGCCGCCAGATATCACAGCACTCGACCTCCCTTCCTTACCGTTGCTGTTGAGATGTTATAAATCTGTACTGGCTGATATCAATCAATAATTATGACGAAACTTCGTTCACTAATCTTAAGCTGGTAATCTGAACAGTCGTCTCTACTCCATATCGCCCATGTTTTGTGCGTGGTGATTAAAATCAAAATGCTTCCTCCATCGCTATTCTTGACATGGAGCCACATTTCACTCTCGGAGCTTTTTCAGGGGAATAATATTCCAAAATCTGTCAAATCAACTACAAACATACACTTAACAATAACCTCTATTATTTATTTAATATTTGACATTTTAATCATTTTCTAAATTTATCTATTGAAATCTCTTTCTGAGCTTACCGGGAGAGATCTCTGTGCTCGCTCCTCTCTGTTGCTATGAATCGGGACGTGATGAAATACCATTATTTATACGTCACTGCTACAGCTGACCAATCTCCAGATCCAATCACTGTGATTAAAGGGTTAACCATTCTATTTCTTTCTTTAAACCCTTAGGTTCTACCGTTTCCCATGAATATATAAATCCGAGCTGACAACAGTACATAAGTACATAAGTAATGCCACACTGGGAAAAGACCAAGGGTCCATCGAGCCCAGCATCCTGTCCACGACAGCGGCCAATCCAGGCCAAGCGCACCTGGCAAGCTTCCCAAACGTACAAACATTCTATACATGTTATAACTGGAATTGTGGATTTTTCCCAAGTCCATTTAGTAGTGGTTTATGGACTTGTCCTTTAGGAAACCGTCTAACCCCTTTTAAACTCTGCTAAGCTAACCGCCTTCACCATGTTCTCCGGCAACGAATTCCAGAGTTTAACTACGCGTTGGGTGAAGAAAACATTTCTCCGATTTGTTTTAAATTTACTACACTGTAGTTTCATCGCATGCCCCCTAGTCCTAGTATTTTTGGAAAGCGTGAACAGACGCTTCACATCCACCTGTTCCACTCATTATTTTATATACCTCTATCATGTCTCCCCCTCAGCCATCTCTTCTCCAACCTGAAAAGCCCTAGTCTCCTTAGTCTTTCTTCATAAAGAAGTCGTCCCATCCCCGCTATCATTTTAGTCGCACTTCGCTGCACCTTTTCCAATTCCATTATATCTTTCATGAGATGCGGCGAGCAGAATTGAACACAATACTGAAGGTCTGGTCGCACCATGCAGCGATATAACCTGTTTTCCATACCTTTCCTAATAATACCCAACATTCTATTTGCTTTCAGAGCCGCAGCAGCACACTGAGCAGAAGGTTTCAGAGTATTATCGACGATGACACCCAGATCCCTTTCTTGGTCCTTAACTCCCAACCTGCAACCTTGATTGATGTAGCATTATTTCGGGTTCTTTTTTCCCACATGCATCACCTTGCACTTGCTCACATTAAACGTCATCTGCCATTTAGCCGCCCAGTCTCCCAGTCTCATAAGGTCCTTCTGTAATTTTTCACAATCCTGTCGCGAGTTAACGACTTTGAATAACTTTGTGTCATCAGCAAATTTAATTACCTCGCTAGTTACTCTTATCTCTAAATCATTTATAAATATATTAAAAAGCAGCGGCCCTAGCACAGGCCCCTGAGGAACCCCACTAACTACCCTTCTCCATTGTGAATACAGTGAATGCTACATACCTGTAGAAGGTATTCTCCGAGGACAGCAGGCTGATTGTTCTCACTGATGGGTGACGTCCACGGCAGCCCCTCCAATCGGAACACTTTCTAGCAAAGTCCTTTGCTAGTCCTCACGCGCCGATGCGCACCGCGCATGCGCGGCCGTCTTCCCGCCCGAACCGGCTCGTACTGGCCAGTCTCATATGTAGCAAGACAAAGAGAAAGGAAGACACAACTCCAAAGGGGAGGCGGGCGGGTTTGTGAGAACAATCAGCCTGCTGTCCTCGGAGAATACCTTCTACAGGTATGTAGCATTCGCTTTCTCCGAGGACAAGCAGGCTGCTTGTTCTCACTGATGGGGTATCCCTAGCCCCCAGGCTCACTCAAAACAACAACTATGGTCAATTGGGCCTCGCAACGGTGAGGACATAACTGAGATTGACCTAAAAAATTTACCAACTAACTGAGAGTGCAGCCTGGAACAGAACAAACATGGGCCTAGGGGGGTGGAGTTGGATTCTAAACCCCGAACAGATTCTGAAGCACTGACTGCCCGAACCGACTGTCGCGTCGGGTATCCTGCTGCAGGCAGTAATGAGATGTGAATGTGTGGACAGATAACCACGTCGCAGATTTGCAAATCTCTTCAATAGTGGCTGACTTCAAGTGGGCTACCGACGCTGCCATGGCTCTAACATTATGAGCCGTGACATGACCCTCAAGAGCCAGCCCAGCCTGGGCGTAAGTGAAGGAAATGCAATCTGCTAGCCAATTGGATATGGTGCGTTTTCCCACAACCACTCCCCTCCTGTTGGGATCAAAAGAAACAAACAATTGGGCGGACTGTCTGTTGGGCTGTGTCCGCTCCAGATAGAAGGCCAATGCTCTCTTGCAGTCCAATGTGTGCAGCTGACGTTCAGCAGGGCAGGAATGAGGACGGGGAAAGAATGTTGGCAAGACAATTGACTGGTTCAGATGGAACTCCGACACAACCTTTGGCAAGAACTTAGGGTGAGTGCGGAGGACTACTCTGTTATGATGAAATTTGGTGTAAGGGGCCTGGGCTACCAGGGCCTGAAGCTCACTGACTCTACGAGCTGAAGTAACTGCCACCAAGAAAATGACCTTCCAGGTCAAGTACTTCAGATGGCAGGAATTCAGTGGCTCAAAAGGAGGTTTCATCAGCTGGGTCAGAACGACATTGAGATCCCATGACACTGTAGGAGGCTTGACAGGGGGCTTTGACAAAAGCAAACCTCTCATGAAGTGAACAACTAAAGGCTGTCCTGAGATCGGCTTACCTTCCACACGGTAATGGTATGCACTGATTGCACTAAGGTGAACCCTTACAGAGTTGGTCTTGACACCAGACTCAGACAAGTGCAGAAGGTATTCAAGCAGGGTCTGTGTAGGACAAGAGCGAGGATCTAGGGCCTTGCTGTCACACCAGACGGCAAACCTCCTCCACAGAAAGAAGTAACTCCTCTTAGTGGAATCTTTCCTGGAAGCAAGCAAGATGCGGGAGACACCCTCTGACAGACCCAAAGAGGCAAAGTCTACGCTCTCAACATCCAGGCCGTGAGAGCCAGGGACAGGAGGTTGGGATGCAGAAGCGCCCCTTCGTCCTGTCTGATGAGGGTCGGAAAACACTCCAGTCTCCACGGTTCTTCGGAGGACAACTCCAGAAGGAGAGGGAACCAGATCTGACGCGGCCAAAAAGGAGCAATCAGAATCATGGTGCCTCGGTCTTGCTTGAGTTTCAACAAAGTCTTCCCCACCAGAGGTATGGGAGGATAAGCATACAGCAGACCCTCCCCCCAGTCCAGGAGGAAGGCATCCGATGCCAGTCTGCTGTGGGCCTGAAGCCTGGAACAGAACTGAGGGACCTTGTGGTTGGCTCGAGATGCGAAGAGATCTACCAAGGGGGTGCCCCACACCTGGAAGATCTGCCGCACTACACGGGAATTGAGCGACCACTCGTGAGGTTGCATAATCCTGCTCAGCCTGTCGGCCAGACTGTTGTTTACGCCTGCCAGATATGTGGCTTGGAGCACCATGCCGTGACGGCGAGCCCAGAGCCACATGCTGACAGCTTCCTGACACAGGGGGCGAGATCCGGTGCCCCCCTGCTTGTTGATGTAATACATGGCAACCTGGTTGTCTGTCTGAATTTGGATAATTTGGTGGGACAGCCGATCTCTGAAAGCCTTCAGAGCGTTCCAGATCGCTCGTAACTCCAGAAGATTGATCTGCAGATCGCGTTCCTGGAGGGACCAGCTTCCTTGGGTGTGAAGCCCATCGACATGAGCTCCCCATCCCAGGAGAGACGCATCCGTGGTCAGCACTTTTTGTGGCTGAGGAATTTGGAAAGGACGTCCCAGAGTCAAACTGGACCAAATCGTCCACCAATACAGGGATTCGAGAAAACTCGTGGACAGGTGGATCACGTCTTCTAGATCCCCAGCAGCCTGAAACCACTGGGAAGCTAGGGTCCATTGAGCAGATCTCATGTGAAGGCGGGCCATGGGAGTCACATGAACTGTGGAGGCCATGTGGCCCAGCAATCTCAACATCTGCCGAGCTGTGATCTGCTGGGACGCTCGCACCCGCGAGACAAGGGACAACAAGTTGTTGGCTCTCGCCTCTGGGAGATAGGCGCGAGCCGTCCAAGAATCCAGCAGAGCTCCTATGAATTTGAGTTTCTGCACTGGGAGAAGGTGGGACTTTGGATAATTTATCACAAACCCCAGTAGCTCCAGGAGGCGAATAGTCATCTGCATGGACTGCAGGGCTCCTGCCTCGGATGTGTTCTTCACCAGCCAATCGTCGAGATATGGGAACACGTGTACCCCCAGTCTGCGAAGTGCCGCTGCTACTACAGTCAAACACTTTGTGAACACTCTGGGCGCAGAGGCGAGCCCAAAGGGTAGCACACAGTACTGGAAGTGACGTGTGCCCAGCTGAAATCGCAGATACTGTCTGTGAGCTGGCAGTATCGGGATGTGCGTGTAGGCGTCCTTCAAGTCCAGAGAGCATAGCCAATCGTTTTGCTGAATCATGGGGAGAAGGGTGCCCAGGGAAAGCATCCTGAACTTTTCTTTGACCAGATATTTGTTCAGGGCCCTTAGGTCTAGGATGGGACGCATCCCCCCTGTTTTCTTTTCCACAAGGAAGTACCTGGAATAGAATCCCAGCCCTTCTTGCCCGGATGGCACGGGCTCGACCGCATTGGCGCTGAGAAGGGCGGAGAGTTCCTCTGCAAGTACCTGCTTGTGTTGGAAGCTGTAAGATTGAGCTCCCGGTGGACAATTTGGAGGTTTTGAGGCCAAATTGAGGGTGTATCCTTGCCGGACTATTTGCAGAACCCACTGATCGGAGGTTATGAGAGGCCATCTTTGGTGAAAAGCTTTCAACCTCCCTCCGACCAGCAGGTCGCCCGGCACTGACACTTGGATGTCGGCTACGCTCTGCTGGAGCCAGTCAAAAGCTCGTCCCTTGCTTTTGCTGGGGAGCCGAGGGGCCTTGCTGAGGCACACGCTGCTGACGAGAGCGAGCGCGCTGGGGCTTAGCCTGGGCCGCAGGCTGTCGAGGAGGAGGATTGTACCTACGCTTACCAGAAGAGTAGGGAACAGTCTTCCTTCCCCCCCAAAATCTTCTACCTGTAGAGGTAGAGGCTGAAGGCTGCCGGCGGGAGAACTTGTCGAATGCGGTGTCCCGCTGGTGGAGTTGCTCTATCACCTGTTCGACTTTTTCTCCAAAAATATTATCCGCACGGCAAGGCGAGTCCGCAATCCGCTGCTGGATTCTATTCTCCAGGTCGGAGGCACGCAGCCATGAGAGTCTGCGCATCACCACACCTTTAGCAGCGGCCCTGGACGCAACATCAAAGGTGTCATACACCCCTCTGGCCAGGAATTTTCTGCACGCCTTCAGCTGCCTGACCACCTCCTGAAATGGCTTGGCTTGCTCAGGGGGGAGCTTGTCCACCAAGCCCGCCAACTGCCGCACATTGTTCTGCATGTGTATGCTCGTGTAGAGCTGGTACGACTGAATTTTGGCCACGAGCATAGAGGAATGGTAGGCCTTCCTCCCAAAGGAGTCCAAGGTTCTAGAGTCCTTGCCCGGGGGCGCCGAAGCATGCTCCCTAGAACTCTTGGCCTTCTTTAGGGCCAAATCCACAACTCCAGAGTCATGAGGCAACTGAGTGCGCATCAGCTCTGGGTCCCCATGGATTCGGTACTGGGACTCAATCTTCTTGGGGATGTGGGGATTACTTAATGGCTTGGTCCAGTTCGCCAGCAATGTCTTTTTGAGGACATGATGCATGGGTACTGTGGACGCTTCCTTAGGTGGAGAAGGATAGTCCAGGAGCTCAAACATTTCAGCCCTGGGCTCGTCCTCCACAACCACCGGGAAGGGGATGGCCGTAGACATCTCCCGGACAAAGGAAGCGAAAGACAGACTCTCGGGAGGAGAAAGCTGCCTTTCAGGAGAGGGAGTGGGATCAGAAGGAAGACCCTCAGACTCCTCGTCAGAGAAATATCTGATGTCTTCCTCTTCTTCCCACGAGGCCTCACCCTCGGTGTCAGACACAAGTTCACGGACCTGTGTCTGCAACCGTGCCCGGCTCGACTCCGTGGAACCACGGCCACGGTGGGAGCGTCGAGAGGTAGACTCCCTCGCCCGCACCGGTGAAGCTCCCTCCGCCGACGTAGTCGGGGAGCCTTCCTGGGAGGCGACCGCAGTCGATACCGCACGCGGTACCGATGCCGGAGACCTCACCCCGGGCAAAGGGCCAGTCGGCGCCTCACTCAACAGTACCGGTGGCGCAAGCACCCCCGGTACCGGAGGGGTAGGGCGCAACAGCTCTCCCAGGATCTCTGGGAGAACGGCCCGGAGGCTCTCGTTCAGAGAGGCTGCAGAAAAAGGCATGGAAGTCGATGCAGGCGTCGATGTCAGAGTCTGTTCCGGGCGTGGAGGCTGTTCCGGGCTGTCCAAAGGGGAGTGAATCGACACCTCTTGAACATAGGGCGAGCGGTCCTCTCGGTGCCGATGCCTACTGGGTGCCGACTCCCTCGGCGACCCAGAGCTCTCGGTGCCCACACGGGAAGGAGACCGGTGACGATGCTTCTTCGACTTCTTGGAACTAAGCATGTCACCGGAGCTTCCCGGCACCGACGAGGAGGACGTAGAATCCAGTCGTCTCTTCCTCGGGGCCGAGGCCGAAGGAGGTCGGTCTCGGGGGGGCTGTACCTCAGGAGCCCTCAGGGTGGGGGGCAGACCCACCCGAAGGCTCACCACCACCAGCAGGGGAATGGACAGCCCTCACCTGCACTCCAGACGAAGCACCACCGTCCGACGACATCAGCAGACGAGGAGGTCTCGATACCACCGACGCAGCCTTCCGATGACGCCCTGATGCAGAGGGCCGATGCCCCGATGCACTCGGGGACGAAGATGAAGGTCCAGGCGCCGACGACGTCGATGCAGTCGATACTCCTGCTGCCGATGCCGACGAAGAGCCCGAGAACAAAACGTTCCACTGGGCTAATCTCGCTACCTGAGTCCGTTTTGTAAAAGGGAACACAGACTACAGGCCTGCGGGCGGTGCCCAGCCCCCAGACACTGAAGACACGACGCGTGCCTGTCAGTGAGCGAGATAACCCGGGTGCACTGGGTGCACTTCTTGAAGCCGCTGGAAGACTTCGATGTCATGGGCGGAAAAATCGCGCCGGCGAGATCAAAACTCGAAATGGCAAAAAAGGCACCGCAAAAATTAGGGGGAAGAAAAACTTCGACCGAGGCCTAAATAGGGCCTACCCCGACGACGAAAGAAAACTTACCGGGGCAAAAACTGGAAGTATGGGGAGGGAGACGACCATAAAGGTCTCCTTCCGACACCTTTTTTTTTTTTTTTTTTTGAAAGACACAGTCGATAAACGACGCACGTGAGGTCAACTTAGGGGCGCGAACGGCGAAACACGACCGTACCGAGCGCGGACAAAAGAAGACTGGCCGGCACGAGCCGGTTCGGGCGGGAAGACGGCCGCGCATGCGCAGTGCGCATCGGGGCGCGAGGACTAGCAAAGGACTTTGCTAGAAAGTGTTCCGATTGGAGGGGCTGCCGTGGACGTCACCCATCAGTGAGAACAAGCAGCCTGCTTGTCCTCGGAGAATGGCCATTTAACCCCACTCTCTGTTTCCTATCCTTCAACCAGTTTTTAATCCACAATAGGACTTTTACTCCTATACCATGACCCTCCAATTTCCTCTGTAGCCTGTAGGACACAGTAGCTGTCAAAAATGCATACATTGCACGTATGCAATGAATGTAAACAGTGCTATTAATCCAGGTACTGGTAGGAGATTCGACCTGCGACTGAAAATGGACTGTAATACCACTCAAGCAATTTATGCTATACGTTGTCCCTGTGAAAAATGGTACACTGGTCAGCCACGTAGAAAAGTGGAACAACGGATAAGGGAGCACCTAAGCAACATACGGACCAATAAAATTGAAGCACCATTAGTGAAACATTGGTCTACCATGGGACATACAGAATTGGATTTAAAATACGTTGTGTTAATCCGGGTCCATCTATGCTGGGGCGGAGACATTACAGCAGCTTTAACACAATTAGAACAACGATTTATATATTCATAGGAAATGGAAGAACCTAAGGGTTTAAACAAAGAAATAGAATGGTTAACCCTTTAATCACAGTGATTGGATCTGGAGATTGGTCAGCTGTAGAAGTGACATATAAATAAGGGTGTTTCATCACGTCCGGATTCATAGCAACAGGGAGGAGCGAGCACAGAGATCTCTCCTGGCAAGCCGCAAGAACTATGGACACCAGAGACAGGAGGTTGTATGCTCTTGTCTCAGGAAGCTAAGCTCAAGCTGTCTGTGTTCAACACAGCCCCAATGAATTCCAACTTTTGAACTGGTGTGAGATGGGACTTGGAGTAATTGATTACGAACCCCAGTAGTTCTAACACCTGAATAGTCATTTGCATGGACTGAAGAGCACCTGCTTCCGAGGTGCTCTTCACCAGCCATTCTTCGAGATTAGGGAACACATGCACTCCCAGTCTGCGTAGCAACGCTGCGACTACAAATAGACACTTTGTGAACACTCTTGGCGCAGACGCCAGACCAAAGGGCAGTACACAGTACTGAAAGTGCTGAGTTCCCAGACGAATACTTCCTGTGAGCTGGGAGTATCAAGATGTGTGTATAAGCATCCTTTAAGTCCACAGAGCACAGCCAATCGTTTTCTTGAATCATGGGAAGAAGGGTGCCCAGGGAAACCATCCTGAACTTTTATCGGACTAGAAAGTTTTTCAGGGCCCTTAGGTCTAGGATGGGACGCATCCCCCCTGTTTTCTTTCACACAATGAAGTACCTGGAATAGAATCCCAGCCCTTCTTCCCCTGGTGGAACGGGTTTGACCGCACTGGCCTTTAGAAGGGCACAGAGTAACTCTGCAAGTACCTACTTGAGCTGCGAGCTGTAAGAATGAGTTCCAGTGGGCAATTTGCAGGTTTGGGTTTCAGATTGAGGGTGTATCCTAACCGGACTATTTGAAGAACCCACCGGTCAGAGGTCTTAAGAGGCCACCTTTGGTGAAAAAATATCAACCTCCCTCCAATCGGTAAGTCGCCCGGTATGGACACTTTTATTGAGGCTATGCTTAACTGGAGCCAGTCAAAAGCACGTCCCTTGCTTTTGCTGGGGAGCAGTATGGGCCTTAGACGCACGCTGTTAACAAGAACAAGCGTGCTAGGGCTGAGCCTGGGCACACAGCCAAGAAGTAGGAGTGTACCTACGCCTAGGATAGGAATAGGAAGCATTCCTCTTCCCCCCCAAAATACCTCCTACATGAGGAGGATGTAGTAGAAGGCGTCCGGTGGGAGAGAGAATACATAGCATCATTATGCGGTCTTGCTGGGCAGACTTATACGGTCTGTGCCAGAGCCGGTGGTGGGAGGAAGGGCTGGTGGTTCGGAGGCAGGGATAGTGCTGGGCAGACTTATACGATCTGTGCCCTGAAAAGGACAGGTACAAATCAAGGTAAGGTATACACAAAAAGTAGCACATATGAGTTTATCTTGTTGGGCAGACTGGATGGACCATGCAGGTCTTTTTCTGCCGTCATCTACTATGTTACTATCTGGCATATTTTCAAAGCACTTAGCCTTCCAAAGTTCCATAGAAACCTATGGAACTTTGGAAGGCTAAGTGCTTTGAAAATATGCTAGTATGTTACTATGTTTTTTCACCAAAAAGGTTGTCCCCCCCGGCAAGGAACATCCGTCATTCTCTGCTGGACCAAATGATCCAGGTCAGAGACACGCAGCCATGAGAGTCTGCACATCACTATACCTTGAGCAGCAATCTTGGATGTTACATCAAAAGTGTCAAACGTACCCCTGGCCAGGAATTTGACACGTCTTCTGCTGCCTGACCAACTGGCAAAAAGGCTCGGCCAGCTCTGTAGGGAGTGCATCAACCAAGCACGACAGTTGCCACTACTACTACTACTAAGCATTTCTATAGCGCTGCCAGGGTTACGCAGCGCTGTACAAGTTTAACATGGGGAAGGACAGTCCCTGCTCAAGAGAGCTTACAATCTAAAGGTTACAAACTATGTAGTCAGTGTAGATAGCATGAATGGGGAAGGTGGTTAGGCGTCAAAAGCAAGGGAGAAGAGATGGGCCTTAAGTAAGGACTTGAAGATGGGCAGGGAGGGCGCTTGGCGTATGGGCTCGGGAAGTCTGTTCCAGGCATAAGGTGATGCGAAGCAGAAGGGGCGGAGTCTGGAGTTAGCGGTGTTGGAGAAGGGTACAGATAGGAGTGATTTGTCCTGAGAGCGGAGGTTACGAACGGGAACACATGGGGAGAGGAGGGTACAGAGGTTATGGGGGGCTACAGATTGAGTGCATTTGAAGGTCAATAGGAGAAGCTTGAACTGAATACGGTAGCGGATCGGTAGCCAATGAAGTGACTTGAGAGTATCGGTTCACACGGTAGATAAGACGTGCGGCGGAATTTTGGACAGCTTGAAGGGGGGATAGATGGCTAAGCGGGAGGCCAGCGAGAAAAAGGTTGCAATAGTCAAGACGAGAGGTAACGAGCGAGTGGACGAGGGTTCGGGTGGTCTGTTCAGAGAGGAATGGGCGAATTTTGCTAATATTATAGAGGAAGAAGCGACAGGTCTTTGCAGTCTGCTGAATATGGGAAGAGAAGGAGAGGGAGGAGTCAAAGATGACTCCGAGATTGCGGGCTGAAGAGATGGGGAGGATGAGGGCGTTGTCAACAGAGACGGCAAGTGGGGGAAGAGGAGAAGAGGGTTTGGGTGGAAAGACAAGGAGCTCAGTCTTTGCCATGTTCAGTTTCAGATGCCGGTTGGACATCCAGGCAGCGATGTCTGATTGGCAGGCCGAAACTCTGGCCTGGGTTTCGACTGTGATGTCGGGAGTGGAGAGATAAAGCTGGGTGTCATCAGCAAAGAGATGGTACTGGAAACCATGTGATGAGATCAGTGAGCCCAGGGAAGAGGTGTAGATCGAGAAAAGGAGCGGTCCAAGGACAGATCCGTGGGAAACCCCAACAGAGAGCGGGATGGGGGTGGAAGAAGAGCCATTAGAAAATACTCGGAAGGTGTGTTGAGAAAGATAAGAAGAGAACCAGGAGAGGACGGAGCCCTGGAACCCGAATGAGGACAGTGTGTCAAGAAGTAAATTATGATTGATGGTGTCAAAGGCGGCAGATAGGTCGAGGAGGATGAGGATGGAATAGTGTCCCTTGGATTTGGCAAGGAACAGGTCATTGCAGACTTTAGAGAGTGCTGTTTCTGTCGAGTGTAGTGGGCGAAAGCCGGATTGAAGCGGATCGAGGATGGCCTGAGAGGAGAGGAAATCAAGGCAGCGGCTGTGGACAGCGCGTTCAAGTAATTTGGAGAGGAAGGGTAGAACAGAGATGGGGAGGTAGGTGGAGGGACAGGTGGGGTCAAGTGAAGGTTTTTTGAGAAGTGGTCAAGTGAAGGTTTTTTGAGAAGTTGCCTTATCGAGTCTCGCAAGTGTACGCTCTTGAAGGGTTGGTAAGACTAAATTTTGGCAGCGAGCATAGCGGCCTGACACGTCTTCCTCCCAAAAGAATCAAGAGTTCTAGCTTCTCTGAGTGGGGCGACGAAGCAAAGTCTCTAGTACTCCTGGCTCTCTTGAGGGCGTCCACCACCATGGAATTGTGGGGCAACTGGGACCTCATCAATCCAGGTTCACTGTAGATCCGATACTAGGATTCAGCTTTCTTCGGGATCACAGGGCCAGACAGAGGGGCCGACCAGTTTCGTATAAGGACTTCTTTCAGTACCTTATGCAGAGGAACTGTCATAGCCTCTCTAGGTGGAGAAGAATAATCCAGAACCTCGAGCATCTCAGCCCTGGGCTCATCCTCAACCTCCACAGGGAAGGGAATAGCCATAGCCATTTCCCAGACAAAAGAGGAAAAGGACAGAGTCTCCGGTGGAGATAGTCTCCTTTCTGGAGGAGGGGAAGGATCAGAGGGAATCCCAAATGACTCATCAGAAGAAAAGTACCTGGGATCTTCCTCTGACTCCCATGAGCGCTCCTGCTCAGTATCAGATAAAGCTTGTGTTAAGGTGCTTCGACACTGAACCTGCTTCGACGCTTGGGTCCGTTTCTTCATACGAAGACACAGACTACAAGCGGCTGGGGTATGGTCGGGCCCAAGGCGTGGGTATCGGTACCTGAGATGGTCCGTCTGCACAGAGTACAACGTTTGAAGCCCCTGGGTGTCTTCAAAGACATGGAAGGAAAAACAGCTTTGGCGAAATCAAAAGACACGATTGTGTCTGTTAAAGAAAAAAGGGCAAAAGAAGCGACCCCTCATTTTGAGTGTTGGAAAACACTCCAATCTCCATGGTTCCTCGGAGGACAACTCCAGAAGAAGAGGGAACCAAATCTGACGCAGCAAGAAGGGAGCAATCAGAATCATGGTTCCGCAGTCTTGAGTTTCAGCAAAGCCTTCCCTACTAGAGGTATGGGAGGATACGCATACAGGATGCCTGTTCCCCAATGCAGGAGAAAGGCATCTGACGCTAGCCTGTCATGGACCTGAAGCCTGGAACAGAACTGAGGAACCTTGTGATTGATCTGAGTGGTAAAAAGATCCACCAAGGGGGTGCCCACGCTCGGAAGATCTTGTGGGCAGACTTATACCACAGACAGGTAATTCTGCCAGAGGGTGGCGCTTCCCTAGCTATTTAGCATGCAACTCTGAGTTTGTAAAATATTTACAGACTAACTGCTTAGCTTTTGTGTCCAAAAATGCACAACATGAATCACAATCTACGTTATTCAGGAACACAGCTAAGGCTTTGCTCCAGGGGGACATTACTGCATACATGAGTCGTAGGAATAAGATTTTGGCATCTAGTATAGTGCACCTAGAAAAGCGGTTGCAGAAGGTGAAACGCCAATATAATACTGTTCTATGACCTCAAACAAGGGAGCTTTTACCACCTCTACAGACAGCTTTTAATACATTGATACATGAACATATAATATGTAGTTTACAGTTTGGATTTCATAAATATGGTATTAACTTAGGGAAACTATTGGCACATGTTGTGAAAGCATAGGGAGGCTCCCGGGCGATTCCAACATTAAAGAATCCAAGAGGGGGCTATACTTCTAATACAGACAGAATTGCAGGGATTTTAACGGCCCACTTTTGTTCTTTATATGTGGCACCTGTGCCCCATAATTTATCTTCACAGACTTTAGACAAGGCCCGTTTTGTCTCCTGCCGCCATACAGGATTTAAACAGGCCTATTTCAGGCAAAAAGATGCAGTAGGTAATAAAGTCTTTAACCCTTTAGTGTCCAATGCTCCTATCAATCTGTTCCCATAGGGCTTATTATGGGAACACTGGACATTAAAGGGTTAAAGATGTACTGCCCCTGGAGAAGACGGGTTTTTCTGGAGAACTTTATCAAATGCTGCAGCTTTCCCTCCTGAAACCCTTATTAAATTACTTTACGGAAGTAGTGTCCACAGGTGCCTTCCCTAGATATGAAAACACAGCTTTAATTACACTCATCCCTAAACCAGGGAAAGCAGCAGATTTGGAAGATTCTTATTGCCCAATCTCGTTAATTAATGTTGACATTAAGATTCTGTCAAAGATACTAGCTAATTGTTTAGCACAATATTTTCATAATTTGGTAGGCCCAGGTATGGTTCGTGAAAGACCGTCACTCAGTTGTCAATGGCAGGAAATTACTATTAGCATTGTTTTACTGTCGGAATAAGGGACTTTCAGCTCTGGCTCTTAGTATGGATGGAGAAAAAGCCTATGATAAGGTGATTTGACTCACTTATTTAAAGTTTTGGAGAGGGTGGGTATAAATGGATGGTTTGCTCAGGCAGTCCATACGCTATATCATGAGCCAATGGCGAGACTAATGGTGAATGGAGGGCGCACTCCCCATTTTCCTATTTTTAGGGGTATGTGTCAGGGATGCCCCGTCGCCCTTATTATTTGTCTTGGCTCTAGAATCTCTAATTCGTGTTACAGAAGAGTAAGACAATACTGGGAGTTTCACTTTTCGGCCAACAAATAAAAACTTTAGCCTATGCAGATTGATCTCATGGTAGTATTATTAACTCAACCAGCAGAATCAGTGCGCTCAATGTTGGAAGTCATAGCTGACTTTGGCATAGACCCAGGATTTACTCTGAACTTGAAAAAAAATTGGTGGCACTTCCCCTTTTGCCCTCGGTACAGATGGTGGAAGGTTGACTTTCCATTCACCTGGGCCCCTGAGTATCTAGGAGTTAATATCACTGTTAATTGATCGTCTTTGTATGCATTGGCATACGTCCTAAAATAGAGGACACATTGGGGAAATTGCAAACCTGAGGAGCTTTTCCTATATCATTATGGGGAAGGATACATCTTTTCAATATGTTAATTGCACCCAAATGGCTATATATATTTCAGATGTTGCCTGTATATCTTACCAAAAAAAATGAAGGTATATTGAATCGAGCTGTACAAAAATTTCTATGGTGTGGCAAAAGGCCTCAATTACCAACTGGGGTGCTACAGAAGCCAAGATCCTCGGGAGGTATGGGATTACTTAGTCTCAGATACCTGAATGTGGCCAGTGGCATGAGTCATCTTAATGACTGGTTTCGTAGCACCGCCACATTTTCTGTTAACAGCCCTTGAAACCCAGATTGTGCTTATTTATATTAATATCGTTTTTATTAGAACTTTAATAATTATAACATCGGCATAACTACAACTGAAAATTCAAGAACAATAAACTGGGCTATAATCATCTAGTACCACACATATGTATATCCATTGTTCCAATATTTTCTCACATTTATATCCCCCATTCCCTTAGCACTGTGCTTCATACTAACGATTTCCTGCCTCCTGGGATGATGAGATACTATCCTGTGTTAAAGGTCAGCAGACAAGTGTGGCGTTGGCTGTACCGTACACAAAGATTCTCAGTGGCAGCTACTCCTTTTCTCTCTATAAAGGATAATCCTGCCTTTCCACCGGACACAGGCCCTGGTGTCTTTACATCCTGGGAACAACACGGAATAAGATACTTATTACAAGTCCTTAAAGAGGAGGGAGCGATTAAGTTCTTTATGGAACTCCAAAGGAAATTTTCTATCCCATCAAAGGTTTATTTTGCATATTTCCAACTGAGTCATTATGTGCACTCGATAAATTGGACTGATCTTACAGAGGCAAGAGACACTGGCTGAGGCACTCTCACTGGGTGTGCAACTGAAAGTTCCTTTAACCTTTCACCATAAATTCCTGCAAGATACAACAGAAGAGTTAGACTATACTCAACTAGCTGCGCAATGGACTCTAGATCTGCAGGAATCACTTATGACGCAACAGTTACAGGCCTTTGTTCTGGGCAATATACCATCACTGCCTCCCATCAGGAAACTCTTTACAGATTTGGACTTCGTTTATATATATCTCCTCAAAGGGCCTTTCGCGCACGTATGACTTTAGACAGGCTATATCCCAAGTGCCAAGCCGGAGGTGCGATGCTGGGGCACATGTTCTGGCTATGCCCAGTGGTAAAGAAATTTTGGACTCATCTTTTGCAGTATAGCTGTCACCTTTGGAGCTATATGCTTCCTAGAACTCCCTTATTATTATTGGAGTCCCACTAAAAGGATCTATTTATCTACAGGATTTATTAGTTTTGCACGAACAGCAGTTTTTATGTGCATTAAGAACTATTCTTCCATACTAGTTGGACACAAGGGGCCCCCATCTCTGCAACATTGGAGAACTATAATGATTACACAACTGTGTATGGATCTTATGCAAATTCGAGACTTTCAGCATGCCACTGGTCGACATTTTCAGGCTACATGGGAGGTCTTTTGGAAGACAATGGCCCCACAAGCATGAAGCACCATCTTAACCATCTAATAACAGATGGTCCCCTCACAGTGGTAGTTTGACACACAGAGCATTGGGGGGAGGTGGGGGATGGGAAGTTCTGGGGGGGGGAACAGTCTGTTATGTTTTATATCATGTTTTATACAGTTCTCTGGTTGCACTGTCGTTAATAAACATGATTTAAACATAAATACATTTTTACTCTTTCAAAAAGTACACAGACTAGGGGACATTTAATGAAGTTATATAGAAATACTTTTAAAACAATATGTTTTCACTCAATAGTTAAGCTCTGAAATTCTTTGCCAGAGGATGTGGTAACCGCAGTTAGCGTACATGGTTCAAAAAAAAGGTTTGGACAAGTTCCTGGAGGAAAAGTCCATAGGAGTGGAAGAGTGGCCTAGTGGTTAGGGTGGTGGACTTTGGTCCTGGGAACTGAGGAACTGAGTTCGATTCCCGGCACAGGCAGCTCCTTGTGACTCTGGGCAAGTCACTTAACCCTCCATTGCCCAACGCATTGAGCCTGCCATGAGTGGGAAAGCGTGGGGTACAATTGTAACAAAAATAAAATAAAAATAAATAGTCTGCTATTGAGACAGACAGACAGACAGGTCCCACTGCTTGCCCTGGGATTAGTACCAAAGAATGTTGCTACTATATAGGTGTCCGACAGGTACTTGTGACCTGGACTGACCACTGTTGAAACAGGATACTGGACTAACTGGACCATTTGTCTGACCCAGCCTGGTTATTCTTATGTTCTACTCCTGTCACAATTCTGTGCAAATGTGCAGCGCAGAACATGCGCAGCATTCAGCATTTTCCCAATGAATCCTAGCAATCTGGCCAATCGGGAGTCAGAATGTACATCATAGGACCCTGCAGTAGTCTGAGGGAAAGCTTTGCTCGTCCACACCTAAGAGATGGTTATGGGGTTTGTTTGTTTGTTTGTTTTTTTAAATCCAATCTCAATGGCATGTCTATTATCGCGGTACTACAGCGGGAACGTCAACAGAGATTCTAGCAGTAAAACTCTCACTTCGGCCAGTCGGCTGGCTGACCCCCTTTCTTCCCCCTCCTTCGAGCCTTGATGGCTCTTCGCAGACCTACATTCATCTGCCCTGGTAGTCTAGTGGCCTCTTCAGGGGAAGGAAATTACCCTACTCTTTCCTGCCCACCTGCTCCTGCTTCTGTCTGGCCAGTGCACTTCTTCAAAATGGGTGCTGAGACTTCAAGCGGTAGTCTCATGAGTCTGCCGCATGAAGTATCTGTGGCCATTTGAAGCAGCGGTACTGGACCAGAGCAGATGCAGCAGGGCAAGAAAGAGTGGGTTTCTTTTCTGCCCCAGACAGGACCGATGCAGCTCCTCCTGAAGTAGTTTGGATGAGTGCGGGGGGTGTGCATATGGCATTATTATTATTAGCATTTGTATAGCGCTACCAGACGCATGCAGCGCTGAACAACTGATACAAAGAGACAAGTCCCTGCTCAAAAGAGCTTACAATCTAAATGTGGATGCAAGGGGGATGGAAAAAAATACATGTTGTATGGATGCAGGGCAGGGGCACTGGATTAAAAAAAAAAAAAAAAAAAAGAATACATGGCGTCTGGATGCAGTGGCACTTTAAAACAATAACCATATGGTGTGTGGATGCAGGGAGACTGGAAAAAAAACAATGCATCGTGAGTGGATGCGGGGGAGGGGATTGAGAAAAATACATGGTGTGTGGACGCAGAGGGGGGTGCTTGAGAAAAATGCATGGTGTGTGGGTGCAGGGGACTGGGAAAAAAATAATGGATGGTGTGTGAGTGCATGGAGGGTGCTGAAAATCTTCCTTCCACAGCTTTTAACAGAGAGAAGCAAGGAAGAATAAATTTGACTGTGGGGATAGACAGGGGACGAGGATGGAATGGGGATTAATCTTTATTCCCACCCTCGCACCTCATGGGAAGCCTGCAGCTACCTAAGGTGGCTACTAAAAAAAAATGACAATGATCTTTGAAGCCCTTTTACGATGAGACGGTAGAGATACCGCAGCACCGTCACATGCCAAATTGGGACTACCGTTGGGCTACTGCAGAAGCAAAGCGGTAGGGTCCCACCCCTAGCACACACTACTTCTGGCATGACAATAAAATTTTGTATTTTTGTAGCACCGGGTTAGCATGGGAGGCCATACCTTCACCTAAACTGGTGTCAGTAAAGGCTCCTCTCAAAAATGGCTGCGCACCAATCCCTGTGATTAGCGCAGGGCCATTTCTTTTTTTTTTTTTTTGTCTGAAAACAACCTTTACCCACTGTGGTAAAAGGGGACCTCGGAAATTCTGCATAATAATTAACAAAAATGTGTTTAAACAACAAATAAACTTGTAGATTTTGCCAATTGTGTGTGCATAATTTTTTTTTTTGTGCAGAATGTTGAATTTTTTGGCGCAGTCCACCCCATATCATATTCCCAGGCTCACTGTAATCTTTTACTTCTGCCATTTTTTTTTTTGAAGCATGCATCACTTTATACTAAAAGGTTGTGGTGTGCTCTGCCTGAAAAATCTTCCGAGAGATTAATTCAAATTCTGAACACAATGGAAATTCTGTAATAGCTGGAAAACATTTTAATAAACTGTGTCTTAACTGTAACTATTTAAAAGGTAAACAAACAATATTTTAATAACTGAAAGAAGGCAAGCACAAGGATGCACAGTTCAGATCTTTATCGGCCGTCACTTATTATGTTATGCTATGAGGTGGCCCAAAGACCAAATACCTTGCTGTTGCCACAAGGGCCAGGATATCAGGACATTGTTCATGAATATCTTTTGTTAAACCATACACAAGCCCTCAACTCCCATAATCTAGGGGATCATGAATACAATTAAAGGAGCCCTCAAAGCCCACAAAGCGAATGCTACATACCTGTAGAAGATATTCTCCGAGGACAGCAGGCTGATTGTTCTCACTGATGGGTGACGACCACGGCAGCCCCTCCAATCGGAAACTTCACTAGCAAAGGCCTTTGCTAGTCCTCGCGCGCCCATGCGCGGCCGTCTTCCCGCCCGAACCGGCTCGTGTTCGTCAGTCCCATATGTAGCAAGACAAAGACAAGGGAAGACACAACTCCAAAGGGGAGGTGGGTGAGTTTGTGAGAACAATCAGCCTGCTGTCCTCGGAGAATACCTTCTACAGGTATGTAGCATTCGCATTCTCCGAGAACAAGCAGGCTGCTTGTTCTCACTGATGGGGTATCCCTAGCCCCCAGGCTCACTCTAAACAACAAACATGGTCAATTGGGCCTCGCAACGGCGAGGACATAACTGAGATTGACCTAACAACTTATCCAACTAACTGAGAGTGTAGCCTGGAACAGAATAAACATGGGCCTAGGGGGGTGGAGTTGGATTCTGAAGTACTGACTGCCCGAACCGACTGTCGCGTCGGGTATCCTGCTGCAGGCAGTAATGAGATGTGAATGTATGGACAGATGACCACGTCGCAGATTTGCAAATCTCTTCAATAGTGGCTGACTTCAAGTGGGCTACCGACGCTGCCATGGCTCTAACATTATGAGCCGTGACATGACCCTCAAGAGCCAGCCCAGCCTGGGCGTAAGTGAAGGAAATGCAATCTGCTAACCAATTGGAGATGGTGCGTTTCCCCACAGCCACTCCCCTCCTGTTGGGATCAAAAGAAACAAACAATTGGGCGGACTGTCTGTTGGGCTGTGTCCGCTCCAGATAGAAGGCCAATGCTCTCATGCAGTCCAATGTGTACAGCTGACGTTCAGCAGGGCAGGAATGAGGACGGGGAAAGAATGTTGGTAAGACAATTGACTGGTTCAGATGGAACTCCGACACAACCTTTGGCAAGAACTTAGGGTGAGTGCGGAGGACTACTCTGTTATGATGAAATTTGGTGTAAGGGGCCTGGGCTACCAGGGCCTGAAGCTCACTGACTCTACGAGCTGAAGTAACTGCCACCAAGAAAATGACCTTCCAGGTCAAGTACTTCAGATGGCAGGAGTTCAGTGACTCAAAAGGAGGTTTCATCAGCTGGGTGAGAACGACATTGAGATCCCATGACACTGTAGGAGGTTTGACGGGGGGCTTTGACAAAAGCAAACCTCTCATGAAGCGAACAACTAAAGGCTGTCCTGAGATCGGCTTACCTTCCACACGGTAATGGTATGCACTAATTGCGCTAAGGTGAACCCTTACAGAGTTGGTCTTGAGACCAGACTCAGACAAGTGCAGAAGGTATTCAAGCAGGGTCTGTGTAGGACAAGAGCGAGGATCTAGGGCCTTGCTGTCACACCAGACGGCAAACCTCCTCCATAGAAAGAAGTAACTCCTCTTAGTGGAATCATTCCTGGAAGAAAGCAAGATGCGAGAGACACCCTCTGACAGACCAAAAGAGGCAAAGTCTACGCTCTCAACATCCAGGCCGTGAGAGCCAGAGACTGGAGGTTGGGATGCAGAAGCGCCCCTTCGTCCTGTGTGATGAGGGTCGGAAAACACTCCAATCTCCACGGTTCTTCGGAGGACAACTCCAGAAGAAGAGGGAACCAGATCTGACGCGGCCAAAAGGGAGCGATCAGAATCATGGTGCCTCGATCTTGCTTGTTTCAACAAAGTCTTCCCGACCAGAGGTATGGGAGGATAAGCATACAGCAGACCTTCCCCACAGTTCAGGAGGAAGGCATCCGATGCCAGTCTGCTGTGGGCCTGAAGCCTGGAACAGAACTGAGGGACTTTGTGGTTGGCTCGAGATGCAAAGAGATCTACCAAGGGGGTGCCCCACACCTGGAAGATCTGTCGCACTACACGGGAATTGAGCGACCACTCGTGAGGTTGCATAATCCTGCTCAACCTGTCGGCCAGACTGTTGTTTACGCCTGCCAGATAAGTGGCTTGGAGCACCATGCCGTGACAACGAGCCCAGAGCCACATGCTGACGGCTTCCTAACACAGGGGGCGAGATCCGGTGCCCCCCTGCTTGTTGATGTAATACATGGCAACCTGGTTGTCTGTCTGAATTTGGATAATTTGGTGGTTCCAGACCGCTCGTAACTCCAGGAGATTGATGTGCAGATCGCGTTCCTGGAGGGACCAGCTTCCCTGGGTGTGAAGCCCATCGACATGAGCTCTCCACCCCAGGAGAGACGCATCCGTAGTCAGCACTTTTTGTGGCTGAGGAATTTGGAAAGGACGTCCCAGTCAAATTGGACCAAATCGTCCACCAATACAGGGATTTGAGAAAACTCGTGGACAGATGGATCAAGTCTTCTAGATCCCCAGCAGCCTGAAACCACTGGGAAGCTAGGGTCCATTGAGCAGATCGCATGTGAAGGCGGGCCATGGGAGTCACATGAACTGTGGAGGCCATGTGGCCCAGCAATCTCAACATCTGCCGAGCTGTGATCTGCTGGGACGCTCGCACCCGCGAGACGAGGGACAACAAGTTGTTGGCTCTCGTCTCTGGGAGATAGGCACGAGCCGTCCGAGAATCCAGCAGAGCTCCTATGAATTCTAGTCTCTGCACTGGGAGAAGGTGGGACTTTGGATAATTTATCACAAACCCCAGTAGCTCCAGGAGGCGAATAGTCATCTGCATGGACTGTAGAGCTCCTGCCTAGGATGTGTTCTTCACCAGCCAATCGTCGAGATAAGGGAACACATGCACTCCCAGTCTGCGAAGCGCCGCTGCTACTACAGCCAGGCACTTCGTGAACACTCTGGGCGCAGAGGCGAGCCCAAAGGGTAGCACACAGTACTGGAAGTGACGTGTGCCCAGCTGAAATCGCAGATACTGTCTGTGAGCTGGCAGTATCGGGATGTGCGTGTAGGCGTCCTTCAAGTCCAAAGAGCATAGCCAGTTGTTTTCCTGAATCATGGGAAGAAGGGTGCCCAGGGAAAGCATCCTGAACTTTTCCTTTACCAGATATTTGTTCAGGGCCCTTAGGTCTAGGATGGGACGCATCCCTCCTGATTTCTTTTCCAAAAGGAAGTACGTGGAATAGAATCCCAGCCCTTCTTGCCCGGATGGCACGGGCTCGACCGCATTGGCGCTGAGAAGGGCGGAGAGTTCCTCTGCAAGTACCTGCTTGTGCTGGAAGCTGTAAGACTGAGCTCCCGGTGGGTAATTTGGAGGCTTGGAGGCCAAATTGAGGGTGTATCCTTGCCGGACTATTTGAAGAACCCACTGATCGGAGGTTATGAGAGGCCACCTTTGGTGAAAAACTATTAACCTCCCCCCGACCGGCAGATCGCCCGGCACTGACACGTTGATGTTGGCTATGCTCTGCTGGAGCCAGTCAAAAGCTCGCCCCTTGCTTTTGCTGGGGAGCCGAGGGGCCTTGCTGAGGCGCACGCTGCTGACGAGAGCGAGCGCACTGGGGCTTAGCCTGGGCCGCAGGCTGTCGAGAAGGAGGATTGTACCTACGCTTACCAGAAGAGTAGGGAACAGTCTTCCTTCCCCCATAAAAACGTCCACCTGTGGAGGTAGAAGCTGAAGGCTGCTGGCGGGAGAACTTGTCGAAAGCGGTATCCCGCTGGTGGAGCTGCTCTACCACCTGTTCGACCTTCTCTCCAAAAATATTGTCCGCACGGCAAGGCGAGTCCGCAATCCGCTGCTGGATCCTATTCTCCAGGTTGGAGGCACGCAGCCATGAGAGTCTGCGCATCACCACACCTTGAGCAGCGGCCCTGGACGCAACATCAAAGGTATCATATACCCCTCTGGCCAGGAATTTTCTGCACGCCTTCAGCTGCCTGACCACCTCCTGAAATGGCTTGGCTTGCTCAGGAGGGAGCTTGTCCACCAAGCCCGCCAACTACCGCACATTGTTCCGCATGTGTATGCTCGTGTAGAGCTGGTAAGACTGAATTTTGGCCACGAGCATAGAGGAATGGTAGGCCTTCCTCCCCAAGGAGTCTAAGGTTCTAGAGTCCTTGCCCGAGGGTGCCGAAGCATGCTCCCTAGAACTCTTAGCCTTCTTTAGGGCCAAATCCACAACTCCAGAGTCGTGAGGCAACTGAGTGCGCATCAGCTCTGGGTCCCCATGGATCCGATACTGGGACTCGATCTTCTTGGGAATGTGGGGATTACTTAGAGGCTTGGTCCAGTTCGCCAGCAATGTCTTTTTTAGGACATGATGCATGGGTACTGTGGACGCTTCCTTAGGTGGAGAAGGACAGTCCAGGAGCTCAAACATTCAGCCCTGGGCTCGTCCTCCACAACCACCGGGAAGGGGATGGCCGTAGACATCTCCCGGACAAAGGCCGCAAAAGACAGACTCTCGGGAGGAGAAAGCTGCCTTTCAGGGGAGGGAGTGGGATCAGAAGGAAGGCCATCAGACTCCTCGTCAGAGAAATATCTGATGTCCTCCTCCTCCTCCCACGAGGCCTCACCATCGGTATCAGACACAAGTTCATTAACCTGTGTCTGAAGCCGTGCCCGGCTCAACTCCGTGGAAACACGGCCACGGTGGGAGCGTCGAGAGGTAGACTCCCTCGCCCGCACCGGCGAAGCTCCCTCCGCCGACGTTGTCGGGGAACCTTCCTGGGAGGCGACCGCAGTCGGTACCGCAAGCGGCACCGATGTCGGAGACCTCACCCCGGGCAAGGGGCCAGCCGGCGCCTCACTCGACGGTACCGGTGGCGCAAGCACCCCCGGTACCGGAGGGGAAGGGCGCAACAGCTCTCCCAGGATCTCTGGGAGAAAGGCCCGGAGACTCTCGTTCAGGGCAGCTGTGGAGAAAGACATGGAAGCCGATGCAGGTGTCGAAGTCAGAGTCTGTTCCGGGCGTGGAGGCTGTTCCGGGCTGTCCAAGGTGGAGCGCATCGACACCTCCTGAACAGAGGGTGAGCGGTCCTCTCGGTGCCGATGCCTACTGGGTGCCGACTCCCTCGGCGACCCAGAGCTCTTGGTACCGACGCAGGAAGGAGACCGGTGTCGATGCTTCTTTGACTTTTTCAAACGAAGCATGTCACCGGAGCTTCCCGGTACCGACGAGGAGGACGTAAAATCCAGCCGTCGCTTCCTCGGGGCCGAGGCCGAAGAAGGTCGGTCTCGGGGGGGCTGTACCGCAGGAGCCCTCAGGGTAGGGGGAGACCCACCCGAAGGCCCACCGCCACCAGCAGGGGAATGGACAGCCCTCACCTGCACTCCAGTCGAAGCACCACCGTCCGACGACATCAGCACTAGTGGAGGTCCCGGTACCACCGACGCCGACGCAGCCTTCCCATGTCTCGGCCCCGTTGATGCAGAGGGTCGATGCCTTGATGCAATCGATACAGTCGCGGCCGAGGGCGGAGGTCTTGACGCTGTCGACGTCAATGCACTCGATATTCCCGGTGCCGATGCCGACGAAGAGCCCGAGAACAACACATTCCACTGGGCCAATCTCGCTACCTGAGTCCTTTTTTGTAAAAGGGCGCCAAGACTACAGGCCTGCGGGCGGTGCCCAGCCTCCAGACACTGAAGACACGACTCGTGCCTATCAGTGAGCGAGATTACCCGGGCGCACTGGGTGCACTTCTTGAAGCCGCTGGGAGACTTCGATGACATGGGCGGAAAAATCACACCGGCGAAATCAAAACTCGTAATTGCGGTAAGGCACCAAAAAGAGAGGGAGAAAAAACTCGACCCAAGGCCTCAAAAGGGCCTACCCCGAAAACGAAAGAAAACTTAACGGGGCAAAAAACTGGGAATACGCTGAAGGGGAAAAAGACCGAAAGGCCCTTCTCTGAAATCCCTTTTTTTTTTTTTTAGAAGCGAAAGTCAAAAAGACGCGCGAGGGTCAACTTAATGGGCGCGAACGGCGCAAACACGACCGTACCGAGCGTGGACAAAAGAAGACTGACGAACACGAGCCGGTTCAGGCGGGAAGACGGCCGCCCAAAATACAGCAGCAAGACTCATCTTTGGAAGATCAAGTTTTGAGTGTGCAACTCCTTGCCGTGCAAGACTGCACTGGCTCCCAATCAAAGAACGTATCAATTTCAAAGCCCAGACTTTAATCCACAAGATAATCCGTGTATTAACACGGAGAATCTCCGAACTATATGATAAATCTGGTCGACCTTCCAGCAAGAAACATGTCTGTATCCTCACGAAAGTACCTCAATCTGCACTACCCCAGCTGTAAAGGTCTCAAGTACAAAACTTATTATGGATCCAATTTCTCCTTCCTGGGCAGCCGTCTATGGAACGCCCTCCCTAGACCTATCCGAGCAATCCTTGACCACCTACCATTCAAAAAAGCACTAAAAACCCATCTATTCAAACAAGCCTACCCAAAAGACCCAGGTTAATCTCATGTAGATACCTTACATATACTGAAGAGAAAACAACATTGACCCAGAATCTATCTCCCACCTTACCCTCTTCTCTCTATGACATGTCTCTATCTACCTACCCATCCATCCTTCTATTATGTTATACTTAATTTCCTACTTTACATAACAAAATTCTGTGTTACCTATTACTATGTAAGCCGCATTGAGTCTGCTTTTAGTGGGAAAGTGCGGGATACAAATATAATAAATAAAATTCTCTTCCTAGTACATTTCAAACAAAAAAGTCAAAAGTTCCTCTAAAGTCAAGAACAGTTAGAATGAAGCACCCACTTCAGGTGATACCAACAAAGACAGTCCATCAAATAATAAGATAATTCCTGGTATACACACTGATGGACAAGCAGCAAGTCTATATTTTATCCTGTTCTACAGATAGCCAACGCAACTGTTGAAGGAAAGGGGCGATATGGTCATATTTGGATAAATCAAATAACAAATGAATAGTAGAGTTCATTATAACTTGTAAGGTCTGTACATACACAGCAAGCAGTTCAACATAGCAAACACTACAATAGTCCAAACCTGACATGATGAAACTCTACAAAACTTGTCAAAAATCACAGAGAGATGAGGGGATGCAGCTTACAAAGAAAACACAAGTTAAAAAAAAGATGCTCTGACCACAACACGACTCTGAGCTGAAAAAGACAACAGTGTCAAAAAGGACTCCAAGATGTTGTATCACAAAGGAAATCTTAATAGTGGTACCAGACACTTTCACCTCAGAAGGAAGATGGAGAGGAGACTCACTGAGTACTAACAAAATCTCAGTTTTAGAAATATTAAGAATTAATCGATTCCCAAACATCCAAAGATTCAACTCATCCAAAATCAGTCTTAATCGGTCGAATATGGCAGGGACTGGCTCTGTCATTGGTATTAAAAACTGTATGTCATCCACATAAATGCAGTAATTCAACCCATGAGATTGAAACACTTGACAAATGGGCGCCAAGTATACATTAAACAATAATCCAGGCAAAGTTGATCCCTGGGGAGCTCCAGTAGATATAACCCTTATTTCAGAAAGCTTCACACTCATGCATACTTGCATTGTTCTTCCTGAAAAATATAACGTGAACCATTCCAGCACAGATCCCACAATGCCACAGGCAGGTAAGTACTATAATTACAGCCTATGATCAAGGGTGTCAAAAGCAGCCGACACATCAAAGAACACAGTAAGATAACCAATATGGTTATTTGTAATGGGAAGCATTTGAATTAAATCATCGAGTGCACTGCTTCTTATTTATTTCAATTAAGGCAATACCCCAAAAATTTAGAGAACCACTCCATTAATCTTGAAAGTTTGGAGATAGATTTGATAAGAGTAGTAAATCATCAGCATACATAATTTGTATTCAGTTTGCTGCAGACTAATATCATTAATGTCAGTAGTGTTCCAAACAGAAATTAGCAGCTCCAAAGCCAAATTAAATAGGACAGTTGACACGGGACATTGTCACATGCCTCTAGCTAAAAGTACACCCTATGACGGATTATCATTAACATGAATTCTTGATATAGGCTTAATATGGAGTACCTGCACCCATTGCATAAAGTGCAATCCACACACAAACCACTCAAAGACTTTCATATGGTAGGATTATATCATCACCGTGGAAAGCAGACTGCGGAGTACCTCAAAGATCACCATTATCACCAATACTCTTCAACATGATGATGATCCCACTGGCAAAGTCCATATCCAATCGAGGCCTTAACCCATTCATCTACGCAGATGATGTTACAATCTACATTCCCTTCAGACATGCCTTGACTGAAATAACTAATGAAATCAATGAGGGCCTGCACATCATAGACTCATGGGCAAACTCATTCCAACTAAAACTGAACACCGAAAAAATACACTGCCTTATCCTCTCATCCCAACATAACTACAAACCTGCAACAATAAACACCTCAGGAAACGCACTCCCTATTTCAGACAGCCTAAAAACACTCACAGTCACAATCGACCACAACCTCAATCTCGAAAGCCAAGTAAAAACCGTAATAAAGAAAATGTTCTACGCAATGTGGAAACTTAAACGAATAAAACCTTTCTTCCCGAAGGACACCTTCCGTAAACTAATACAATCAATGGTCCTAAACCATGCAGATTACTGCAACGGAATCTATGCGGGATGTAAAGAACAACTCACAAAAAAACTCCATACCGCCCAAAGCACAGCAGCCAGACTGATATATGGTAAAACACGATTCGAAAGCGCTAAACCCCTTCGAGAAAACCTGCACTGGCTTCCAATCAAAGAACAGATCATCTTTAAAATCATCTACGGCGTAGTCCCAGGATACATGACAGACCGCTTAGATCTACCAACTAGAAACAAACGCGGATCAACCCGATCACACCTAAATTTATATTACCCAAACTGCAAAAGGCTAAAATACGAAACAACTTATGCATCTAGTTTCTCCTATACAAGTGCACAACTACGGAATGGTCTCCCGCATGCAGTGAAAACAATACATGACCACCTAAACTTCAGTAAATAATTAAAAAACCACCTCTTCAAAAAAGCCTATCCCACCGACCTAATATAAATCTTCACACCCAGCTACACAACATAATCAATGATCGTACTGGACAACATACTATCCTCATCCCTTGACCCCTGACATCTGATTCACTTCTACCTCATTTGACCACAACACAATCTTGTATTTGTTATCAACTGAAATGGCAAATGCCTTTACAGTACTTTGTAAGCCACATTGAGCCTGCAGAGCCGGTGGTGGGAGGCGGGACTGGTGGTTGGGAGGCGGGGATAGTGCTGGGCAGACTTATATGGTCTATGCCAGAGCCAGTGGTGGGAGGCGGGACTGGTGGTTGGGAGGAGGGGACAGTGCTGGGCAGACTTATACGGTCTATGCCAGAGCCGGTGGTGGAAGGCGGGGATAGTGGTTCGGAGGCGGGGATAGTGCTGGGCAGACTTATACGGTCTGTGCCTTGAAAAGGACAGGTACAAATCAAAGTAGGGTATACACAAAAAGTAGCACATATGAGTTATCTTGTTGGGCAGACTGGATGGACCGTGCAGGTCTTTTTCTGCCGTCATCTACTACGTTACTATGTAAATAGGTGGGAAAATGTGGGATATAAACGTAACAAATAAATATCATCCAACAGCGAGTAACAGAGCTTAAGGTAAAATTATGTATAATCATACCTGATAATTTTCTTTCCATTAATCATAGCTGATCAATCCATAGACTGGTGGGTTGTGTCCATCTACCAGCAGGTGGAGATAGAGAGCAAACTTTTGCCTCCCTATATGTGGTCATGTGCTGCCGGAAACTCCTCAGTATGTCGATATCAAAGCTCCATCCGCAGGACTCAGCACTTAGAGAATTACACCCACGAAGGGACACTCTGCCCAGCTCACCACCGCCGAAACGGGGGAGGGGAATTAACCCAGCTCATCCCCACACAAGTGGGGGAGGGGAATCCGTCCAGCTCATCCCCGCGGAGCGGGGGAGGGACACCACACCCGCCGATGCGGGGGGATCTGGCTTATCCTGCAACCGCAACCGCGGGAGGAGCTGACTGACCCTAACACCGCCGAAGCGGGAGGGGTACAAAGCTGCCCTACAGCCGCACGAAGCGGGAGGGAGTGCCGGCAGAATTTATGTCTCAATCCAGCCCCGTAAAACGGAGGGGAGAGGAATGCAGCAGCTCACTGTAACACAAAGTCGTCTCAACTCTTGAAGAATCCAAGTGAAAGAAGAACTTGAACACGAAGTCCTCCTGAAGTAACTGAAGGCTAAACTTGAACCTAAAATTCAACCAGAATATAAACAGTACAGATATCTGGGAGGGGCTATGGATTGATCAGCTATGATTAATGGAAAGAAAATTATCAGGTATGATTATACATAATTTTACCTTCCATATCATCAAGCTGATCAATCCATAGACTGGTGGGATGTACCGAAGCAGTACTCACCCAGGGCGGGACATAGAAATCCCTGACCTCAACACTGAAGCTCCAAACCGGGCCTCCGCCCGTGCAGCCACAGTCAAACGGTAATGCTTAGAGAATGTATGAGCCGAAGCCCACGTTGCCGCCTTGCATATCTCTTCCAAGGAGACGGATCCGGCCTCTGCCATCGAGGCCGCCTGAGCTCTCGTGGAGTGAGCCTTCAGCTGGATAGGCGGCACCTTCCCCGCGGCCACATAAGCCGCTGCAATGGCTTCCTGGACCCATCTTGCCACTGTAGGCTTAGCAGCCTGCAGACCCTTACGAGGACCTGCAAACAGGACAAACAGATGATCCGATTTCCGGAAATCATTGGTCACTTCCAAGTATCTGATGATGACTCGTCTCACATCCAGATATTCAAGAGCGGAGTACTCCTCTGGGTAGTCCTCCCTACGAAAGGAAGGGAGACAGAGCTGCTGATTCACATGGAAGCGAGAACCAATCTTGGGCAGGAAGGAAGGCACTGTGCGAATAGTCACTCCTGCCTCAGTGCACTGCAGAAAAGGCTCTCGACATGAGAGCGCCTGGAGCTCGGAAACTCTTCTGTCTGAAGTGATAGCCACCAAAAAGACTGCTTTCAACGTCAGGTCTTTCAGAGATGCCCTCGACAAGGGTTCCAAAGGCGGCTTCTGCAATGCTCTTAGCACCAGGTTGCGATTCCACGCAGGCACCACTGAGTGCAGAGGAGGGCGCAGGTGATTAACTCCCTTGAGAAAGCGCACCACATCTGGCTGCGAAGCCAGGGAAGCACCCTTCAGGCGGCCCCTGAAGCAAGCCAGAGCCGCTACCTGGACTTTAAGGGAACTGAGCGACAGGCCTTTCTCCAGACCTTCTTGCAGGAACGCCAACACTGAAGAAATTGGAGCAGTGAAGGGAGAAAGTGAGCCTGCTTCACACCATGCTGCAAAGATACGCCAAACCCTGGCGTAAGCAGTAGAAGTAGAGCGCTTCCTCGCTCTCAGCATAGTGGCGATGACCTTGTCTGAGAAGCCCTTCTTCCTCAGACGCTGCCGCTCAATA